>NC_053421.1:29768099-29848099 GCF_016859285.1 Xiphias gladius
TCCTGAAATGTTTTAAATCCCCCACTCAGCTCAGCCCATAAGTTGGGGTCAGTGAGTTTTAATCGGAATAGAAATTCCTTCAAAAATCACTCCACTCAGAATCAGAGCTCACAGCGATCACATTTTTTCTTTAAGAAAAACTGCTCTATTTATGATTCATGCATTCCTCTTTATGCCCAGCGTTTCCTGATGGAGGACAGATGGAGACCGGGAGAAAAAAGAAATGTGCGCTAAATTATTATTTTGTGGTCTTGATTCAGTATCACATTATGTATTTTGCCTCCTCTCCTCTATACAGCGCGGTCCTTGGTGCATTCGGTCAACTGAGGTTTGAGACGACGATGAAGAAGATGAGGATCTCCAGGACCGTGAGGCTGAGTTTCTATGAACCTTTGTCATATGAACAACCTGTTGTCTTGTAAAACATGTTAAGGGATCATCAGGTCACAGTCCAAGATCAAAATCAAACATGACATGAAGCTGATACCTTCCGTGACAAATTACAACACTGTGAGAACAGATTCCTTTTTTTCCTCGTTAAAACCTTCCTGGCTCTGAATTTCTGAAGTTCGGCCATATTAAAAATTCATGACAGTGAGTTTCCATGTATATGCTTTATCAGAGATTTATCAGAATTTGGAGAACAGAGATGACTAAAGATCACAACATGCGGTCAATGCGATCAATCTCGTTTTTAGCCCAAATATTTGTTTGGGTTTTTTTTGGAAAAATCTCTTTCTACCAACCCTCCTGTCTGTCAGTGTCCGTCTCACCTCCCACAGTCCCAGTATTTCTGGACAAACTTCCTCTGGTTCCAGTTTCAGTCCAGTTTCCTCCTTTAACTCCCTGAGGCCGGCATCCAGCAGCTACGCACACACACACACACACACACACACACACACACACACACACACACACACACACGCAACCACGCAACCACGCAACCACGCATACACACACACACGCACCCACCCACGCATACACGCGCACACACACGCACACGCGCACACACACACACAAATAAAAGGTGTATTTAGTTTTTTGGCACGAATGACACAAAAGCCTAAATATGTGACATTATCATGTCATGTTCAGAAACAGAAAACTATGTAAGAAAGTTAATTACCGTCTCATCCGGCTCCAAGTGGCCACCTTGAAAAAGCAAAGCCAAGACACAGCAGCATTAAAAAGCACCGAACACTCGGAGTGGCGTGTGTGTGTGTGTGTGTTACGGCGTGTGTTAACAGAGTTCGGTTGGTGTCAGACCTGGAGGGACCCAGACGTTGGGAAATATACGAAGCTCCTTCGCCCGGCGTGTCAGCAACACTCTCTGATTGGCTGTCTGCAGGAGTATGGCCACGCCCACGTCCACGCCACGCTGCTGAACGTCCAATGGGATCGCAGCTGCCTGTGTGACTGACAGGTTCTTGATGGGACAGAAGGCGGGCCTCTGGGGGAGAAACACACCGGGATCGTAAATAGAAAAATTAGAGTTAGCTTAAATATTAAAGTATAACTGGTGATATTCTCTAGTTTCCTTCTTGTCAACAAACTTCATGCACAGACTCAAACCAATGTGATGCATCTGGTTTCTCTGAGCCGTTGAGTTCCACTGTTTCCATAAACCATCTAAACCCATCAGTGAGACGCACCGTTGCTCTGGGAGACATGTCCCTTCATCACCACGAACACACACACACACACACACTGTAGGTTACTTAGACTCAACAAAGTCCCTGTTTCCTCCTGTTTGTTTGATGAAAAACTACAGTGAGCAGCTGTTGGAGGAAAATGACTGAGACATTTTAAAAATCAAACCATATATATATATATATGAGGAGGGTTTAAAGATTTCCGTCTTCAGCAGGAACCAACGGGCTCAGAGCAGAGAGACACAGACAGAGGAGGGAAGGTGTCGAGAGACGGACTAACACACTGCTGGTTTGGATCTGCACTTGGGATTTGATGACAACAATAAAAATATGGAATATATCAGCCTTATACTTTAAAAACAGAAGGTAAATATTTTGCGTGTCTGACCTTCAGAGGGATCCCCCGTCCTTTGTCTCCTCTGAAAAGAACAAACTGGTTTTTCTCCAGAGAACAGTTCACCTCCACCTCATCGTCACCACCGTCGACGAAGTGACCCGTTATACTCTGACAAGACGACAGAAGTGACAGATATGACAGAAGCCAAACTGATTCCAGGTATAATCTAACAACAATCGTTAACAAATGTTTGGCCGTATGTGCTGTTAGCTGGTTAAAGGAACAATCCAACATTTTAGGAAATGTTCTTAAATGTATGATATCTCAAAACGTGGCACTGCTCCTCTACATCTCCCAGAGAAACTGCGTCACTCTGCACTGACCTGAACAAACTGAGCCCGTTGTGGAGCCGATCGGTCTTTACAAACGCAAACCAGGATCCTTCTCACTTTATCCATGCCGCTTCCTCACCTCACCTGAGCTGCAAGACAAGAACAAACCAGGAGATGCGTTAATCTGATCTGAACCAGCGATGCTCCACTGATGTTTAACGTTCCACTGTGCAGAACTAACATACTGAGGTTGTATCTGTTCTGATAAAAATGTAAAGTTTGTCCTGAGGGTGGCGCTGGAGGAAAGATCACGGGGTCATTAGAGGTGGAAATGTAAGGACCTTTATCCCTAAGACAACAGCAGGAAATCACATACACTATATTATATATATATATGTGTGTATATATACATATATACATATATACATATACACATATATACATATACATACGTGCGTGTGTATGTCATTTAAATTAACATGGATGTAACATTAATACAGACAAATGACAGCAAATACTACTATTTATTAATTTCCTTAATAATAAAATGTTTTAATTTCGGTTCAGCTTGGGACTGCAACTAAAGCTGATTATTTTTATTATCGATTAATCTGTCAACTATTTTCTCAATTAGTCGATTAAAATAAAGAAAGAAATAAATGCCAATCAGAGTTTCTCAGAGTCTTGGGTGCTATCTTCAAATCACCAAAGATATTCCGCTTAAAGTGATATGTGACAGAGAAACGCTGCAAATTTCTAACATTAGAGAAGCTGGAACCAGCTAATGTTTTGGCATTTTTGATTGATAAATGACTGGACAAACCAGCATTACCAAAACAGCTAACAATTAATTTTCTGTCAATCGTCTAATCGATTAATAGAGTAGGGGATATGTCATTTCTGGCTACCCTCTTTGTCCACCTTGGGAAACATGTTAAAATATGTTTAATTTTGCAACAGACAGAAGAGTCCGAGAAATTTGAAAATAACTTCAAAACTGCTGCAATTAGTGCCGTTAAACAACCTTCTGGGCTCTTCAGCGGTCGGAAAAAAACCATCAGTTCTGTGACTCGAATGTGATGACAGATCCTGCGAGTCGCCCACAAGATGTTCCCTCATTTGATGTTTGGATGATAGTGGTGGAAAATCTCCGACTGGTGTTGAGCTGTGCTGGGATCTGGTGACTGTGAAAGCCCAGTAAGTGACTGTCATGAGTGATTCCTCGGATCTGTAGGTTTCTGCGCTCACTCACTCAGGTTTTTCTTTAATTTGTCACCTGTGTGGCTGTTGACGGGAAGAAGTGACTCTTAAACTTTAATGTGGTAAAATGAATCTGCTTTCTTATACTGCCTATTAGCTACAGTTGCAACAATTAGTCGATTCATTGACCAGCGGTCAATGAACCATTGACTAATTTGATCATTTATTATTTATCAAACCAAAACACCAAACACTCTCTGGTTCCAGCTTCTCAAATGTGACTTGGTGCTGGTTTCCCTTGGAAGTAAATGGAAAGTGTCGAGTCAGAGAAAATGCAGCTGTACACAAAAGTCTGGGCGAATGAGGTATTCGGTCGATTTTCGAAGGCGAAAGAAGCGAATCCAACTCCTGCAGCAAACAGTCCTTAAAATATTCTGTGATTATTCTTCGTTGGGGGGGGGGGGCAGCCAGTGGCAGAAGACAACCGGGGGGAGGAATGGACCCCACTAAATATCAGCAGATTCTGGAGGCAGGTGTCCAGAATCCACCATGAACCACTTCAAGAAACACGAGCTGAAGGTTTTGGAGCTTTTACCCCCAGAAATCGACTCAAAGTGCCGCATGCGACTATAAGCGAGCCGGAGACATCGCCGTGGCTTCTGACTGATTTGTCACTGGCACTCTTCCACTGCCTAAACAATGAATTACGGATGAAAATATCAGATGCGACAAATCAAGACAATGAAATCGAGTCTGACGCCTCGTTAACTTGACATTTCTGGTGAACAGTATCACTGGTACTTTCTGTTGCTTTCAGGGGAGATTTCTGTGTTGTCTCGACTGTTTGGCTTGAATAAGGACCATGTTTAATGTATCCAGGTCTCTCAAACATACAGGAGCAGCTAGCGAGTCAACTAACTAACCAGCTAACCAGCTAACTAACTAACCAGCTAACCAACTAACCAGCTAACTAACTAACCAGCTAACCAGCTAACCAAGAAGCCAGGCCACAAGCTGGACCGACACGAAGTGTCATAAAACAGCCACAGCGAACTTCAGCAGACGGTAGACGCAGTTTCGAGCTTCATTCTGTGGAAGTAAAACGCTCCCAACCGGAGACTTCTCTACATTTACCGCCGAGTGTTTAACTGGCCACGGTTCGAGTTCAACTGGACAAACGGTAGAAACACTAGAAACCTACCGGCAGAGTAGAAACACCGGCTAACGTCCCTCCGGCCATTTTAGCCGGAATCAATATCCGCTCCCACACTTCGAAATAAAAGCCCGAACCTGGACCAAAAAAGGAAGAAAGAAAGAAATGAATGAATAAATAAATATCTGAATAAATCAGTAAAAAATATACCCATGAATAAATAAACAGAAGAGAAAGAAAGAAATGCCCAAACAGAGAAAGCATTCCCGTCAAATCTTACAAATCTTGGAGTCTGTTTAAATACGGAAAATTACATGTTTAATCAGTTGGGATGACCACAACAGAGAAAGTCGAACTTTTTCTGTAATAATAACTTCCGAAAGAAAATTTATGGTGATATAATACAAAGAAATACAATTTACCACATCGATAGCTCCACGGGATAAGAGTCAAAATATTTCTCTGCCTTCTTTCGTATTGTGTGAATGAATACCGTTAGTTTCTGTTGTTCAGATTTATCAGATTTGAAGACCAACATTTTAAGTAATTCCGTCATTTAGTTTGTTCATGTATTAGTCCCGGGACCACTAAGCACACTGGGGTCACGGCCTCTGCATTTTTCTGGGAACTTGGGGGTTTAGCAACCTGGGTGACTTCAATGCTCCACTTTCTTAAACTGATACATCATTGGTATGAATATTACAGTCTGATTTCAGTATTTCTACTCAATATCTAAAAATTGTTTTACTTTTGTGCCAACCAAGAGATAACAATATAAAGGCTTCAAAATTTTGTGTGGTAGATAAGGATTTGAAAACAACATTTCACTCATGTTGGCTCTAGATATGAAGAAAAAGATAAATTATGGTGAGACAGTTTGAATTATTGTAATGTGACAGATCCAGATACTTAACACATTTTACAGACTTTATTTTTGGGTCTGGTCACGCTTTTCTGAACTTATGACCTTACGACGTCTGAAATCCTTGACGAGACTTCTCTGGTCAGCACACACCATTTAGTGTGGCGGTCCGCGACAGTTTGGTGGTGCTCTTAACTTTCACCTTCATGTTTCAACCCGGGCGGTTGCTGGGCGAGGTGTCAATGGAGGACTTTAATGTTTGGTTGCTCCGTTTCATCTGAGTTAGTCTGAGTTTGACACTGACATTTTGTTTCTGTTGTTGCTGACAACGTCTTGTTAGAATCTTTCAAATGTCTGACATGCAAAAGAATTTCCACGTTGGACTTGAATGTACTTGCCTTTGATACTTCCACACATCTGCTTCCTCATTGTTGGAAGCTATTTTTGAATATGATTAACGTTACTGTCGGGAAAAACACTCAGTTGTCAATTTTTTTGGGAACAGCCAGCTAGAACTAGGTCAGTCTGCTCCAGCAGCCCTGCAGTAAATCCTCCATCGTGGAGCTTCTGATGTTCAGACTGTGTTGAAACTGTTTTAGACGTGTCGATTCACCGCTTTCTACAGGTGATAGGTGTTTCTCTTATTTTGTCCAGCCCATTTACACTCACAGATACTCAACCCCAAAGTGCCCTGATGGTTGTGGCCTCAGTGTGTGTGAGTGATGTGTGAGTCCAGTCCATTTACTCCCACAGTGAGTTCAGACTGCAGCGGCTCCCGGCGTCGGTAATTAAATGACCTGAATCGACTGAATAAAAGGCAACTGCCGAGTTTCAGCCTCACAAAAGCAGTGAAAGAAAAACTGTGACCTGCAGACCGTGTACCGCAGATTCAGATTTACACAAAATAAAAGCCTTCCAAATATTACCAGCTCTATTATGTAAAAGGAAACAGCAACAACTACAATGATTTATTCCAAATCCAACGCCACGCGGCTAAAACAAAGGTGTCCGTAAAGACAGAGGTAGCGCTCAGCTCACCTCGGCCTCAGCGGGTCCAGTGGTCCTGATCAGTCTGAGCTCAGGGCGTGGTTCAGTTTCCCGTCTCCTCCGTCTTCTTGATTCAATGTTGAGCATCAGTTTCCTCTCTGAAAAAAATCAGTGCATCGGTCTAATGGACCCGAGTCTTGAAGGCGTCACACTCTGAGCTGTCAGAGCCACAAACACTGAGACTACTCAGGGGTCATTAAAGGGTCATTTCACTTTATTACAGGTTGTTTGGTTCATCGTTTCTATCACTAATGTTATCAGTGTTACTCACCAAGTTGAAGAACAGAGTCCCGAGAACTAGCCAGATTAGAATGTCTGGCGGTTCTTTGAAGTCGAACTTTCAGATTCACCTGGAGCCGTCGTCGTAGCGACAAGTCCTTAAACCCAACACTGTAAAAGCGCAGCTCGCCGACAGCCAGCCGGATCGGGACCAAGAGGTTTTAGGACGGATCCCAAACGTGACGTCATTTCCAGGCCCTAATGGTTTGCTTTCTTAGATTTAGAGTGAAAGACTGATTTTAGATTTTAGAAGATGCGGGTAATTGAGAAATCACTAGGATCTGTCGGTGTAATTATCACTATTTAATTACCTATACGCTACTTTCACATGATAAAATGTACTTCAAAATGAAAGCTTACACATTCAAAACAGCACAAACGACGGACATGTTGACAGGATTTCACCATCTAAAAAACTGATAACAAAATCACCCAAGTTGGTTGTTTGTTTTATTGCATTCATTTCCTCAGCAGATGGCAGTGTGTTCTCGTGTGAAGCACATTGACACCACGGTGTGTGTGTGTGTGTGTGTGTGTGTGTGTGTGTGTGTGTGTGTGTGTGTGTGTGGGGAAACTTTCATTTGCCCTTCAGCTCCGAAAAATTAAAAACTTGAAAAAGCCGATTGAGGATCGAAGCTGCAGTTTATTATCTGTGATCAAAGTAATTACTGATGAATACTCTATAAGAGCAAAACAAAGTCTTCAAAGTTTTAATTCCTGCAGTTATTGAAAAAAACAACCAAAAACAACTGATAAATACACTGCCAGGATTTATCAGAGGAGGAATCTGTGCAAATTCAGGAGTTTGGATCATCATCATCAATAAAACGTCACAGTCAAAAAACAGATTTCGATTCACATTTTGGTTCGATGACAATAAATCAATAAATGAGGGCAGAATTACCGGTAACTTTGATTCCTCATTAAAATCGAAACAGTGAATATTCAACGTGTTCACATCTTGTAGTTTTAATTTCTGCCACAGGGGGCGGCAGCGTTTGTCTTGACAACCAAACATAAAGACATTTATCAATTCTCCTTAAATAAAGAATGAATAAATGATCCAAGATTACAAGAATGCAAAGTGCTGCTCTACAGACTCAGATTCAGATTACTGATAATCACCGATATATTGATATACTGTACCCAGCCATCAATACATTCACCACAGGTTTTGCATCTCATCCTGTTAACATTCATTGCATTTATACAAAGTGATGAGGGACTGTGTATGTGCAGAAAACACATAAAAGACAGGATTCAATCTTTATAAAACGCCCTGATTTTTAAAACACAGACCGATAATTCATCATCATTTAAACGTCACTCTTAAACATTACTATATTTAAAAAAGTATCAAAATTAAAACACAAAAATAAAGAATATGCTATTTCTGGAAGATTCTATGCACAACGAGTCCAACATGTCACTTCTGCTTAAAAAAAAAAAAGCCCCAAACATAGCCTCCTAAAATATGACGTATCCGAACAAAACGAGGAAATTTTCTGGTTTTTACAAAATCTTTCTCACGTAGTAACAAGACATGTTTCACATTATCGCAAAAAGGCCACAGTGTCACTTCTCGTCCTAGCGACGCACAGAAGCTTCCTGTGATAATAAAACACCAATGTTTGCTTTAAAAAATGAAATACTTTTCCATCTAGTAACAGCAATAAAATGCAATGATAAGATGTTACAACATGAAAAGGATCTGGTTAAAAGGAGCAAACCAAGAGCAGATTTGTTCCTGTCATGGTGGCTGCTGCCGCTGTGCTTTCAGAGCGTGACGGGGAGAACGATGTGCTCAATCTTTTCTTAAAGAAATCTGAACATATCAAAACCCCCAGAAGTAGCAGGTCTGTGTTTTTTACAACACAGCAACAACCCCTGCTGTCTCATTTAAACACAGAAGACCAGGCCGGGGGCAAATATCTGTTTGACCCTCGTCTGTATGTGGCAGCGTTATTATTTCATACTCACACTCACCACCCAGTACTCTAGAGCTGCAATGATTAGTCAGTTCATCAATTCGTTGGTTGACAGAGAATTAATTTGAAAATTTGATAATTAATTCATTGTTTATTTTGTATTTGTCTAAAAAGAAAGTGTTTTTTTGGGGGGTTTTTTTTTAACTATTGTATAAAATATTTTACCCTAATGGTTAATTAATTATAAATTAATGAGGAAATAATGGTCAGACCAATAAATACATAATGAAAACAATCGTTAGCTGCAGCCTTACATTCTTAAGCTTGGATAATAATACTTCAAAGGAGGTTTTTCTGTTTGGTAATTACTTTCCACAAAACACAGCTGTATTTAGAAATACATGCACATGAGCACGATACACACTAAAATAATAAAGGTCTCGAAACTAAAGAATAATTAAAACTTTGACACACTGCCCCCCTACAGGACCAGGCGACAGGAACAAGCGATTAAGAGCCAATCTTAGCTGATGTTGCCCTTTAGTGGTTCCTTTAGTGGCTCCGACCAGTCGTAAAAAGTGAACCTGGGGCCTTGGGGCCTGTGGGGGTCTTGGGCCCCGGAGCAGTTGTCTGCATTGACCAGTTAATGATCCAGTTTTGGTTCAGGAAAGAGACAGTGAAGTTTTAATTCGGTCTCTCTCACCACAGAAGTGAAATGATCTTTGGCAGTGAAGTAATACTGTAAAGCCAAAGAACCTCCTAATGCAAGTTTAGGGAACAAGAAACTGAAGAAATGTAAGGAACTAAAAGGACCCAGAAACTCCAGTGAATTTAAACCTAGTAGCAGACAGCTTCATCAAAAGGTCTCCACTTCTTTCACTGCCAAAAGCGAAACTCTAAGAAATATAAATCTAGTTCTAGTTTTCTGTTGTTAGCTTTTCACCAAATTGATTTAATATCGAGTTCAGGCCTAGCTTAGCACAAAGACTGGAAGTTGGGGGAAACTGTTAGCCTAGCTCCACCACAAGTTGAAAAAACGAAAAAATAATCTGCTGAATATGAAGTCATTTCCAGCAGGTTTGAAGTATCTGCTTTTAAGTACTTCTGGGGGGATTGTTTCCATTTTTTAGACAGAGGACAATATCCAGGGGGGAAATATGTGGATGAAATGCAACAGAGGTTCCTGATGGAACTTGAACCAGGGACACTGCGAAGACATGGTCAGCATCTTAAACTCCAAGGACGTCAGGATGCCTGAAGTCTCAGTAAAGACAGAATTTTAAAACGCTGAGTCTGAGCTAACTCTATACAGATGGTTACCATACTGTCGGTTAGCATAAAATGAAGTGCTATCGAGTACTTCAGAGTTGTTGGCAGGTGTATTTTTTCTGCACTATCGATGGAGCTAGGCTAGCAGTTTTCCCCGTTTCCAGTCTTTGTACTAAGCTAGGCTAAACACAACCTGTCTTTGTTATGGCCCAATTCTGTGCCTCTCATTTATTAACATTACCTTCGAGTCAAAGTTGTAACAATCATTTTTTCAGAGAAACAATTACCCTGTTAACCTTTAACCCACCTTTAAAGTGGTTTAACAACACTTACTGGTGTTTTGAAGGTATTTCCAGTTTCCCCAAAGACTCTTCTGACTATCTGAGTGAAAAAATACTCCCCCTGCTAGTTGGCTAGTTTCCTAAACCACTGGAAGGGAGGTGACCAGTTACCTGGAACAGAGTCGCACCTTGGTTAACTGGTTAAAAATCTTAAAATCTCTAAAAATCTCATAAGATCGGCAAGTACTTATATTTCTGAGAGGCAGAGGGTCACCACTGTAACTTTGAATGTAATGCTATAGATGAGAGACAAAAACTGGGGCTACCTCTGCCATGAAACTGATTTCCCTCTGAAACATCGGACTTTAGGTAAGACGGTTAACGAGCGGATTATGTGCGTTTCGATGTGGGACCACGAGACAAGCTCCTCGAGGCAAATGTTTGAGCTAAACCATCAAAATCTGAGTTAAGGCCTCTTTAACTGAAACACTGTCAGTCCACCACCTTGAGTTCAGGACCAGCGTCCGGACTGACCAGAGGATTAATTTTGACTTGAGTTTTACTCTGGCGCGACAGGTAGACCCCTCCGAGTGCCAGGATGCAGATGCAGATCGCCAGCAGGAGGGAAACAACAACCAGCTCACTGTAGTAACTCTTCTCTTTACAAGTGACATCGACCCGCTCCTTCCAGGACTGGGTCTCTTTTCTGGAGGTCACAGTCAAGTTCAAACCGTTGTCTTGAAAGTTGTCCTTCAACTCAGAATCTTCATTTTTGGAGATGGTCTCGTCTTTAAAACTGGTTGTGAATTTATCACCTTTGTCCTCTATCAGGTGGTCCCCTGGGTCTTCTGCAGGCTGAATCATAGGAGTCAGTGGCTCCTCCGTCGCAATGTCCTTGTAAGACTCGTCGACATTTGGCTTGGGGCTCATGGAGCGTGGAGAAGCCACCTGTTGGACAGTATAGCTCATGACTACTTCCTTGTACCCGTCTTCCTCTGCCTCGCAGCGGTAGGTCCCGAAGGTGGCGGCGGTGGCGAAAAAGCTGAGGCTGCTGTCACATGATTGGAAGAAGAGTTTCTCAGACAGGTTTTTGTATTTAGGGGAGGTCCAGGTCAGAGTGGCCAGGTTGGAAGGTTTCAGACACTGAAGCTTCACTGCCTCGTTCAAATGAACACTGACTTCTGTAGGACAGAAATAATTTAGAGTAAATACCAGAGAGAGGACGTGATGATGCTGAGTATTTGGCTAGATTACCCTGTTGGGGACCCTGGGCCAAAAACTTGTTGTTGGGACCCCTTTGTCTCCAGGTTCCCATCAAGCACGGTGCACACAGCACAGTGTAGACTGCAGCTTCATTATATTTTGGCACAGAAACCAAGGAGCACTATTATACTGGAATACTACCTTGACATGGGATTTAGGTGATTTGATGAAACACAGCTTAATTTAGGAAAATGCATCATGAGAGCTTGATTTAGTAAGTAATCAAATTACAAAGAAGCATCTGACACACTGAACCTAGGGCTTTTGAAGCCCCTGGAGGTTCGAGTTCTCTGGGGGTCTGGGGCTCTGCCCAGTTGGTATTCCAGCTTTGGCCCAGGCAACGAATCCTAAAGATTACGATGATCTCCTGACTTTTCCTCTAACGCCACCGTGAGGATCACATTTTTGTTTTTTGTTGAAATCTCACGCCAACTGTTGGATTGATTGTGACGAAACGTGGTTCAGGCGTTCACGTTCCCCTCAGGATGAACCGTAGTAACTCTGCTGATCCTCTGTCTTTTCATCTAGCGCCATCATCGGGTCAACACTTTAATGTGTCCCAAACTTTACCTGCAATGCCTGCGTAACTAATGACATTCCCATCATCCTCAGCACTGTGCCCAAGTGCAGCCTCACAGAGCTGCTAGCATGGCTGTACACTGGTCTTTTTACCAGACAGAGGAGGATGGGAGGTAAAGGAAAATACGAAGCCTACAGGTCAAATCTTCAAAACGTTGAGTAATATGTTTCTAAAATAACTGAAGATGCTTCACTTCTGTCCACAGATTTATTGTCTTTACTGAGGAAGGTGTTACCTGTGTTCAGTCTGGTCCTAGTTTCTGGCGGACATGCCTCTTCCACATTGCCGTTCTCCAGGTCTTGAACCCTGAGGAGTCAAACCGACAGCCTGTCAGTCACCACACAGGGCTGATTATGCTATTTATTTATTACAAAGACTCACTTGAGATACATTTGTGATTTATTACAGCACCGGGTATGAAATGCAATCCTGTCTCTGCTCCATCTAAACACAATTTAAAGATCTATGGATTCAAGATAAAAGCTTTTACACTTTATATGAGCAAAACAAAATTAGTCAGTTTCTTTCATCACTTACTTTGCTCCTGTAATTTGATATAAATACCTGATACTTAAAAAGTGTTAATAAACCCTATAGACCGCAGATAGGTTTTGTGGCATTTTCTGACATCGTCACTGGTGGAAGGGTGCTGGTTTCCGTTGGTACCCAGCTAAAGCCCCCCCTCACTGGAGTAGTAAAGTAATGTTCAGCCCAAGCTTACAAGACAGACTGTACATTTTAAGACCATTTCGGCCAAAAATATTAAGAAATAATACTGGATTTTGTGACAGAGTGATATGTCCCGATGAACTGTACGGTTATTAGAAACTATGACTGCCCTCATTGTGTCTGTGCTACCAGAGTTTGTTATTTTTTGATATCCACCTGGTTGGTCGTGGATTATCCTTTACTTGTGCTGCTGATGGCAGGTTTGGCCTTTCAGCAGTTCCATCACACTTGGTCTAAACGCAGCCTGTGCACTGCCAATAACGCTACTGATTTAGGTGCTACTGCTATTACTACTGATGTGCTGTTACAAGGGCTATAGCTCTTGGTAATCAGACTACTGCAGCTGAAATTACAACTGCTGCTGCTGCTGCACTAATTAGTATCAGAAGCCAAAAAAATCCTCATGTGATCATCAATCACCCCCGTTTAGTTTCCAACCACTGACTTAAATCTTTCCTTTAAAAAAGTAAAAAAAAAAAAATCTGCCAGTTGGATGATGCTCATTTCACCTGCTCTAACTACAACTAGTTTCAATATCATTTGAAAGTCAAATATCATCTAAAAGTAGAGGATGCATTTCCTGAAGAAAATGCGTGTGAGAGCTGGAAAGCTGCAGCTGCCGCTGCGACATTTCCTGGAGGAACGGCAGATGTGGTTGCTCACAGTTTAGGATTATAGCTCCTGAACACCAGAGAATAGCTGAAACTTAAATGTCGTCTGGCACTGAGCGGACTCAGACTTACAATGCTCAATCCACCGGATGCTCGAGATGGAAATGAATGTTTGTAAAACCAAACACAAAGACACCAAAAATTTTAAAATTTAAAAAAAAAAAAAAAAAAGGGGATAGAAAGTGATGTTGATATGAGCAACCGAAATCAACCAACCAAATTACCAGAACACTTCTGCCAGGTCTCACACTGATAAAGGGTCTGATAGCAAGATCTGACTGGTTCGAAATTGTTTCAAGATACCAAGAATCATTTCTGGACTGTTCCTAGAGGGAACTGCACAGGGAACCCAGGCTCTAGCCAGGACTTCAGAAACGCTGGTGCCATGAATCCTGCGTGTGGTTTTTATGGATGTGGATGGATAAATGTTTTTGGTTTTTTTTTTTAAACATGACAAACCAGTATCTTTACCTTTACACTATTTGATAATTCCCAGACACATTTCTTAAAAAGTGCATAAATGTATTTGTATGTTGAACACAATTCCCAAAACATAGAGCACATGACCCGAGTTTCCTCAATAGTGGCTACAGCCCTAAAGGGAACAAGTTGAATAATCCATCTGAACTTCTTTGAAGAAAAACAACTCCTGACAACTGAATCTGGGGCTAAATTACCTACTAATGTGTTTTAATGTTTTTAGAGTATGATAAAGGTAACTTTCACGTACATGGTATCGGGACTGCTGTCCAGACCGGTGCAGACCCTCCTGGTCGGACTCCATCCACAGAGAGGATCTCTGGCCAGAACACACTGGCCGCAGGTTCTGTAGCTCGAGCAGCTGGCCACGGGTACAGCGGTCACACCCTCAGAGGTCCCCACATAAAGTACTCCCTACGGGACCAGAAAAATACTGTGACATGTGCTCTGCAGTACAGACCTACAGTATTAACCGATGATCAAATAATCTTCATTTACATTCAAAGATTTTACTCAAACATATTTGACAATTGATCCTTTCCCAAAGGCATCTGGAGGCCAAGAGGATCTTTGTCAGGCAGGTAAGATCAGCTTAGTCGTGAGAAGCTTTTCGGAATTGGGCCCTGATCTTGTAGATCTAACAAAGCACCTTTCAGAACATCGTTTCATGTCCTCGTATATCTCTGATAAATTGCCATGTGGAAGACTTTCTGAACCCAAGTACCTGTTTCACCAGATTAACAACATGCAAGCTGCAATTTGCAACACGAGATTATGTCCTCGCACTCATTTTGGTATGTTTCACCAGTTAAAACAGATGCTATACTTGTTAATTCATCTAAAACTTGTCCACGAAAATCACTTGTGAAATGTGCTGCTGCCACTATTTCTTATCTGCGTGAGCTTGTGCTTGCTAAACGAGCCCCGAGACCTTCTTACAACAACCTGAACGGACAGATCTCAGCCATGTTTTCCAGTCATCTGTCTCATGTCCAACTGTGAACTGAAGCATCTTTTCGGGCGTCAGGAGCTTTTATGTTCTGACCCGCACTGACTGTGTATTAGACTCGAACCTCCTCTGACTGACAGCAGCCCTGTAACTGAACAGGTTCTGCGTGCCGCGGCTGTAGCTACGCGACCTGTGTGGACCAGGTGTTACCACAGGGTGACTCTGGGTATCCACTGAACCACAGCGTAATAACCTAGAGCTGAAAATTAGACTGGGAAGCTTGATTGTCTCTTCAATCCGGCATTTGACGTTTAAACGTATCTTGAAAAATTTCATTTTTATATTTTTGATCTCGTGCTTGCTCTGTCCGTTGTACCCACTGTACAGGGCCTGTTTCTTCTTGTGGTGCTGTAACACCTCATTTCCCTCGGTGGATCAATAAAGTGTGTTTTCTTATCTTATATCTTTAAAAATTGTTTCAACTGTCTGCTCTTTTCTTTTTTATTTAGTTCAGCACTTTTTATACGAAAGGTGCCATGTAAATAAAGTTTATCCTTGTTAGATCACAAATTAGTTTCGTGTAATATTAGGGCCACAGCTTCGAATATTGCCATATATCAGTCCTGATCATTGATTTTCAACACTGATCACAATGAACTCAAAGGGATACGTGTCTCAGTACAAATAGTACGGCAAAATCGCTTTGCTTTTGAAAAATCTACATCATGTAACGGTAGATATTGTCAAATAAACCAACCATAGTTAAAGAACTTTAAGTGCTAGGTAGGCACCTTAGACAGTCTCAAGCTGCCTGACTCCCCTGCAGCCTGATCAGTCATTAATTGGGACTGTTTTGTAAAATATTTCAACCTGACGCGTACCAGAAGGTTTAAGGTTTACCTTGGTGGAGGAGAGTACGATGTTTTTGACCAGCTGAGGTTGTGTGAAGACCTGAATCTCCTCAATGACTCGAGCACCCTGATCGAACAAAACCACTTTGTGCAGGAATCCAGACTCTGGACATCAGAGAGAGAGATGATGAACAATGTCTAATACAGAATACAGATTTCCATCTGACATGGTAGCAAAATAACAACCTCTTTCAGGCCTGTTAGTTTCGAGGTTAAAACTCTTATCATCAGTATCATCGGTGCTGTGTAATGTACGACATCACACCTGTAAGAAGGAAAAGGACGGTATACTGTTTGCCATTGGCCGCCTCCGTCCTCATCGCAGCCACTCGACTGTATTGTTGCCCTGAAGAAACAACAAACGGACCGTCTGTGACTGGTTTTACACCACTGCTGGTCAGGAAACTCCTCTTCACCTCTGTTAATTCAGAATCTGAAGCATTGTCCAGTCCACACTGTCAGGAGAACATGAAGGGAGAGTGATACAGCAACATGTAGTGACAGTGTTAAATCAGTATTTTAAATAAAAGAGGATCAGTGAAAAAGAGTGAGAACAAACCCGGGCCTAGAAACAAACCCTGAGGTTCGCCATTCCCCTTTTTCCCCCATAATAACTGGTTTTCAAGTCTTTAAAAGTCTTTTTTTTAACGTCACAAGTGTGTGTGTGTGGGGGGTTAATGTAAGAAATAATGTGTCTTAGTAACATGTTAATGTGAGATGAGTCGTTTAAGCATGTAAAAGGCTATGAAATGTACCCGAGGGAATGACCTCAGTGTTAGACAACATGTCCCAGTTGGTGTCGCTCATGTACCTTAAACTGGAGTCGCTGGAGCTCTGCATCAGTTTTTTTAAGATATATCCCAGATGATCATTGAAAAATGTAAATTGTTTAACAACATTTACCTCCTTGCTCAAATTGTAAATCATGAACCAATTCAAAAGTTTTATAATCAGATATTTTTATCTGTATTAATGCTATTTTCCATTATTTTATCTTTTCATACGCAATGATGTGTTTGTAATTTTCGTCTGTTGCACAAGAATAGCAAGTAGATGTGTAAATTCCAGATGCCACTTTTGTTTGAAATAGGAAAAGCATTAGAGGCTGAAAATTGATCATTATCATGGAGCCGAATTGGATTTTTTTTATCCAGGTGGCCAGAGGAGTCTTTGAGGATTCTGGAAACACCTTCAGAACAGCAGCAGGTGTTGTTGAACGAACTTCTGAGTTTTTTAAAGATTGTCAGGGATTTAATTTTTGGAAAAACAGATGCTTAGATTCTTAGTTAAAAGTTAAACCTGAAATAACCTGATTTAAGTGTATTGGTGCAACACGGCCGGATATCTTCGGTCATTTATTCTGCATTGTGAGAAAGTGACCTCCTCACCTTTCCCAGGTAGGAGTGTTTTCCCAGCAGCAGACTCAACTGGTGGGTCTGCATGTCGAAGGTCCTGTAGCTCTCAGTGAACGCTTTCCTGATGTCCTGCAGCTTAAAGACACAAACTGCAGACTCTGGACCTGAGGACCTGAAAGAGACCAGAAAAATACACTACTATCACTAATAATAGTAACAATTATAACTTATAAAGTACTTTTTAAGACAGAGCTACGAAATGCTTTACACGGGAAGATCAAGATCAAACAATTCAGCACAATAAAATTATATAAAATCAGGCCACTAAAAGCAGAGAGAATGAAACAGAGTAAAATAACCCAAACTAGAATATTATTAAAAAAAAGGGCAAAAATGAACAAACGCAACAGATGAAACATTCGAACCAGCAGAACAGACCTGAAGGGCCCTGACCGCAAAAGCCCGATGCCCTTCATTCTTGAGCTGTGACTTAGGAACAACCAGAGCAGAACCTGCCTGAAGCCCTGAGGCTCTGACAGATGGGAGAACAGCAATTCAACAATATAAGAAGGAGCCAGCCCATGAAGATTTGACGGGACTGCTGCTGTTGCTACCGATACTAATGCAACAATGCAAAAACAGATGCCGTTTGATTTACTAGTTTATCTCCGATGTGGTATATCGTGGACTTGTTTCCCTTGTTTTCAACATTTTTCACAGAAAACTTCACCAGAAACTCTAACTTACCACAGGTAATATTTACTTAATATTATACTTTATGTACTTTATTTTCTTGATATATTGTAATTCTACATTCTACAATGTACTTCTTACGAATCAAGCGTCTAAGAATATTGGTGATTTTAAAACCCTTTATGACAAATTCGTGGTTGTATAAACCAACTTGGCTTAAAGTTGGAGATGTTGGTTCGCTGGTCGGTCCATCACTTTGTTAGCGAGTATCTCAAAGCCAACGCATATCCCTGTCCCCAGAGGATGAATTCTGCTGATTAACGACATCGGATCAAACCCTCCATTTATACACCAGAACAATAAAAACCTAAACATCTTGTTCATGTTCGGAACAAGGGGTTGGACGGAAGGACGGACCAACCCAAACATCATGAGGTCCTGTTGTTGGGGTGGCAAAAAGGTGGCTAAAGCAGAGTTTGGGAATCCTGAAGCAGCCATTTAATTGGTTCTAAAAACGCCTCCAGATGCAGCAGTCCTGACTGGCGTTTGGCACTCTGTTGTGTAACTCAAGTGCTTGATTATCTCAGATCTCCGTTAGCTTTGCCAGATGGAAGTTTGGCTTCTTAAGCTCACGAATGACCCGTTTTCTTGTTCTCCTACCACTGAGAGGTGAAGACGCCGTAGAACAGGGTTTCTGAGGCGTCGCTGCCCTCTGGTGGCTGGAGGATGAACACATCCTGGAGAACATTGAAGGGAAGCTGTTTCGGAGACTGACAGAGCAGGGTGGCTTTGGCAAAGGACGTCCACTTCTTCTGCAGAATCCTCTGTCCACCGACGTCATCCTGTAAAACCAGCACAGAGAGATAAGTTCAGTTTAGCTGCACGTGAAGGACGTAACCACTGAACAAGTTCAACAAATCAAACTTCAAGCTGGACTGTAAGCGATCAGGGTCAAATCCCGTTGACATGATGGTGAAGGAGATGGAAAGGAGTCTCTCAGTGATCAGGAGGTGCTCCAGGTGTGTATCCCTACATGTACGGCGTCATGCGGTCATATGATCATATGATTAGTCTACAGTTTCTTAACACTCAGATTAAGAAACTGCAGATACCGACATGTATAAAAGTTTTTCTTGGCTCAAAGCAAAGGACACGTTTAAAGTCACAACTTAACGTTAGTTCAGATAACCATGATTTCCATACTAGGTACATTTATGTTGCCAAAACTGAACAAGTGCATTGAAAAATACGGCCGTGGTGTCACAGGACTTGTAGTGTCTCCTAGAACAGCATCTCCTGAAACAGTCTTCCTCCCTATCTCCTCATTTTATGTAGATATAATGTGAGGTGCATTACAGCCAGTGCACTTACCTGTTGATCTGCTGGAATAATCGTTATGTTGAGTTTATTATTGGATGTTGTTTAGTGTGAGACAATAAGTAATGTTATAAGTGATCGATTAACGAAGCTATGTGTTGAATGGTTGATGTTAATTTTAATGTTTGTTATCGTTTCTGTCTGTGTTCAGTTGGTGTTATGGGGGAATTTGAATCGATGCTGTCTGTTAACGTGGTGTTTGATTGGACCCCAGGAAGAGCAGCTCTGACGCAGCTGACAGAGACCCTGATGAATGAAATCCAGTGTTACTGCTGTATATTAATCATCACGTGGTGCCGTCAGGAGCTCCTCTCTTTGTTTACAGTCACCTTGCAGACTTGGGCAACCCGGGCGATTTGCAGCTCGTCCACGAAGCTGAACTCTTTCCCAACTTCACTAAAGAAGAAGTAGAGTTTCCTCTCTGCCGGGTCCGATGATGAGCTCACAAACGTTGGCTCTGAAATACAGGAAGTGATGACAGAAGAGGAAACTCAGGGTGCTGTGCCATTCGGTCTGAATGTGGGGAAAAGAGAACTGAGAGCACGTATAGTTTTGAGCTGAGTGAGGAAAACTCAGGAGGACTGCATCCGAGGGGTTGCATGCTGTACCCTGCTGACCACAAATCCTTCTTCCTGATCATTTTCCAGATCATACCGCAGGCTTTTCAAATCAGGACCAGACATTTGTAACTTGACAGTTATCGATACCAAGTCCTGAGCAAGAATGTACAGTATGCAGGATTTGCAGACGTAGATCAAAAACATGTAAAAACACAAGTATGGCCTTTAGAGGGTTTTCTTTGAGAGAAGAGGAAATGAATCATTGGGGAAGTTCTCACTGCAAACCTCGCTGCAGTATGGTCTGGTTGACAGTATGTGATGTGACACGGATGTTTATGAAGTATATGATAATGAGGTTTTTATGGGTTTTTTTGTTTTTTTTAATCAACAACAGCGGTTGTTACTTAGCGGTTAAGACTGTTAACAAAAACAAACTGGTGGGAGTCGTCCTCAGGCCTGAGCCTGGAGTCATATTCAGTTTCTAGTCACCGTGGACCTTTTCTCACGCCGTCTTTCCTGAACCTGTCTACTCTGACAGTGTCTAAACATTTTCTGCCAGATCAGATCTTTTGGTGGAAAACGTATGAAATATGCTGTCGGTGAACATCTGATATCTGGACTCTGTCAGACTTTGTCAGGCTATGTTGAAGTGGCTATAATGGATATTTTTACAACAACAGTGTATTAAATGACAATGAGTTGTAGTGATGGACCCACCGAGAATGATCAGCTGAATGAATGTACAGTAGGAATGGGATGTAATGTAAAACTGATAACCTTCATGAAAAGAGGTTTTATTGCAGGGCTGTCGTATTAGACTTCATTAGTCCTTGCTAGGTGGACTTCATAAACTGACAACTGACTGTATTTTGTTCTGCTTTGGTAGCAGCTGCTGCACCAAGTGCAAAAGCCAGAAAATCAGCTGAGTCACTCTTCTCCACAGAGAATATAGTGACTGTCATCAGCTGAACCTGACATCTCCTCCACTCAGCTTTAGCCTCAGGCTCTGGACGAGCAACCCCAGCCAGCGGTTGACACTGGTAAGGTTTAGGACCTCCGTGTAGAGGTCCTCATGGGTCCATGTAACAGACTTGTGGTAAACCTACCTGAACCTGACATAGTCAGGGTCGTCACATACTGTCTTTCCAAGCCCCCGAGTAAAAACAATGAGAGCTCCTGCTAACACCCCAGCAGTCTGAAATTCAGGTGAAAAGTAGAAGATTTCTTTCTGCAGATTCCTACATCTCTTTGACACAGTGGTGTAGTTTTATTCTACTCTTTTCTTCTCTTTGTTCGTGATCCACCACAACATTTTCTTCTCACTCTCTGTTTATTTCTGCTGCTGCCGGAGACTTTTAAACACACAGGGATTCTGGGACACTGAACTCAGGTGTGTTTTTACTGGCTAGATCACTGGATCGCGGTCAGTCACGCATGAATCTTGTCATCAGCTCATATTCTGTTTAGTTACTTGTGTCGGCACTGATCGTGTTTCACTCACCCTCCAGTAAACTGACGGACAAGTCCTGGCTGACATCGGGACGTTTGTGTTTGCTGAAGTGTCGAGAAATCTGTGGTTTGACTCCTCTGAAGTCGGTCGTCGTGGCGGTGAACAGCTCGCCGTCTGCACACAGATAAAAACAACAGCTGAGGATTGTTTTTCAAAACAAATGTGGATCAGAATGTGTCACTGACAAACTCAACTCTGGTTTCAGGAATTTAACAAGGTGCTGACCAAAGACGTAGATTCAGGTCTCGACCTGTAGACTCACACTGTTGTCCCCTGCTTTTTTTTTTCAACTCAAAAACTGTTTATGCCACATACACTCACTGAGCACTTTATTACACCTGTACACCTGCTTATCCATGCAGCTATCCAATCAGCCAATCATGCGGCAGCAGTTCAGTCCATTACATCCTGCAGATAAAGGTCAGGGGCTTCAGCTAATGTTCACATTGGTGTAAAAAACAAAAACATCCAGTGAGCATCAGTTCATGTGGATGAGTGAGGTCAGAGGAGAACGGTCAAACAGGTTGGAGCTGACAAAAAGAGGCTATGGGAGCAGCAGTGGGCACAGGCTCCCCAAAACTGGACAGTTAAAGACTAGAAAAACATAGCCTGGTCTGATGAATCTGGATTTGTGTTGAGGCAGCAGGTGGTTGGGTCAGAATCTGGATGAATCCATGGACCCAACCTGCCTTGTGTCAACAGTCCAGGCTGGTGGTTGTGTACCCGTATGGGGAATGTTTTCTTGGCTCCACTTTGGGCCTTAATACCAACCAGTCATGGTCTGAACGTCACAGCCTGTCTGAGGATTGTTGCTGACCATGTGCTTCCCTCTATGGCCTAGGTTTACCATCTTCTAAAGGCTACTTGCAAAAGGAAGATGCTCCATGTCACAAAGCAGGAGATGTGTCACACTGGTTTCATGAACATGACAATGAGTTCAGTGAACTTCAGTGGCTTCCCCAGTCACCAGATCTGGATCCGGTAGAACACCTCTGGGGTGTGGCAGAACAGGAGACTGGCAGCTTGAATGTGCAGCTGACAAATCTGCAGAAAATGATGTGATGCATTCACTTCCACATGGACCAGAATCTCAGGGGAAGGTTTCCAACATCAGGTGGAATCCAGGCCTCAAAGAACTGAGGCTGTTTAGAGAGTCAAGGGGGGAACTACCCTTAAAGCTGAAAGTCTGAACTTCAATCACATCCTGATGGTTTTTTTTTCAAATCCACTGTGGTGGTGCACAGAGGCAAAATGATTAAACTGGGTTACTGTCCAAATACTTATGTATCCAACTGTGTGCGTATCGGTAACTGGTTGTAATGTTGTGGCTGATCGGTGCATAACCCATCCAACAGTTTAAGGTCAAAGAGTTTTCACATTATTGAAAGATTCATCCAAAAATCGCGCCAACCAGCATCGGTGCCCACAGCAAGTACACACATTTTCTTCGGGATGCTTGGACGTCATTATACTTGCTTGCAAGTCTAGGTTCATTTGTTTTAGTTCAGAAGCTTTGTGTGTAATAAACTTCCATAATGTGATCACCACAGCTGTAACTCAGCAGACTGACCGATGGAGATGGCGGTGTTCCTCTGGAAGGGGCTGAACGGACAGCGACCTTTAGCACTGCCATGTTGGACCATGGAGAAGCTCTCAGTGTCCTGAGGGAGATGAACAGAAGCTGAACTGTTGAATCACCACAATTAAATCATGTCTGACCTGGACAAAATGTATCTTCAACCAAAATTTTGATTTGTTTCAACTTGGGTCTCACTTTCATAGTTTTGTTTCATAGTGTTACCCATCATTTCTGTCAGTAATAATAACATCATATTGACCCTGTTAAAAGCTGAGAAATGATGGACGAAACCACAAATAAGACCAGGATTTTGATAAAGCTGAATTATCCTTAAATTCAGTGTCTGTGTGGACTTACGATGTAGGCATCATGGGGGCTGTAGGCGTAGCTGCCACAGGCGTAGAGATGGGTGGAGTTTATCGGCTGCAACACATGGACGAAGTTTGGACAGTCGACCTGCGGACAGACAGAAGAGCGACTATCATTGTCCAGCTCTTGACAGTGTTTTAGAGTAAATGACATTTTATGGGGCTTTCGGGTTCCCATTGTATTTCCCATTAACAGTGGGGCCAGTGTGTCAGCATTTGACGCAGTCTCCGAACAAAGCACAACAGTTATGAAGCGAAGTGCTGAAGAGAAACCAACAGAACATGTCTCCGAGATGAGACGAAAACCTCCTCCTGAGTCACTACGTATAGTTGTGTGTACGTTTTACTAAATCAGAAGTTCTCAGTGATCATATTCTGGTGAAGGCCGGGGCTGATCTGGCTCTGATCTACCCCCCAATAGATACACGTTTTTTTGTTTCAAATGATATTTTTCGTATTTATTTATTCATCAAAGACAATATACAGAAACACTGACCGGGCAGGATTCAACACCCAAAACACAAAGAGAACACAAAAACAAACCGATTCTGTGGAGCAGGCGCTAAGCACCTGACCGGCTACACAACAACAGGTCAGTCGACCAGCTTCCCCCCAACGGGACCGGGCTCAGGACAGAGAGTGCAGGACACTTATCCCACAGCCATGTGAAAGCATGTTTACAACCATCAAGACTCTTGTGTAGTGATAAAAAAACTCTGTGTACCCACAAATCTACTCAGGGCGCTCTACACAAACGTGTCTATACAACGGCCATCACGGCCTGTTGTTCAGAGCCTGCATGGTTGGACTCAAAGAGCCTGTCAGGCCACTGCCCAGATCTTGAAGAACTGATGCTGTTTGCTCCATAGACACCAAATCCAAATGATCTTTAAGCCAGCTGTCTGTATTGAAACACCTTCCAATGAAGAAGTACCGTCCGTTTCACTGAGAGAAAGCCTAATCAGTCTTTTGAGGTTGGTCCGTGTAGACCACGAAAAATCTTTCATATTTACCCAGAATCCTCTCACCTCTGGGCAGCACCAGTCCCCCCGCAGCCATGCCAGGACATACCTGAACATTAGGGCTCGTTTCCTTCAGTTTGCGTGGGATGATATACGACCTGAACAGAATCCTCATTTTGATAACCTGATACCTCACACGGTTCGAGAGGTAGTTTGGACGACTCTGTTTAGCTTCCCACTGATCTGTGGGAGAGGTACATCCAGATCTTTCTCCCATTGTGCTTCTACAGATGCATTACAATCAAAAAAAGAATGGCACAATAATCTAGTCCGGAGACAGCTCCTCCGCCAGCGGCTGCATCCCTTAATTGAATATCAATAGTTTCTTTAAGAGTGATGTTTAAAGTGTGTGATGGTGCAGAATAGATTTCAGCTGCAAATAGTTTGAATTATTTAAACCAAAATGTATCTGTGTTTGTTATATCTCCATCCTTTAGTAACAGACCCAGCTCAGCAATGTTTTTATTTTGCCCAATGTCATTGGACAGAGGTTTACAACCAGACGTAAATAATGGGTCCTTCCGTACGGGAGGAGAGGACGCGGATAAAGCACTGATCTTGAGACATTTATGTAACGCTTTAACCACTTCGCACGAACACAGAATTAAAGGGTTTTTCGTGCGCTAATCACGTTCAGGCTGATACCAGAGGGAAGCTGCGGAAACATGTTTGTTATTTTCAGAGACAATCTGCTCCACACATGTCCAGCTACCTGCTGATGATGTGGACAATGTCCCTAAGATATCATCTGCCTAAAGGTTAACTTGAAAATCCTGGTTGAAGAGCGTGATACCGGTTAGGCGTTGGTCAGCCCAGACGCTCAAGTGTCGACGTTTATTTATTCAATGAAGAGAAAACTCTACAATCATTATTTAACAAGCTGAGAGGACGGAGATTGCCCTTTTGTGAATGGTCTTTACCTGGTTTTAGTAACAGCTCTGCTCATACTACTCGGCCTGGACTGAGTGGCTATAACATCCTTGTATAATGAGGTCAGAGCTGGAGACAGCACGTCCTGGAAACATTTATAAAATTCTGTACTATAACTAATCTGTACTGGTGAGGGCTTTAATGGCTGCCTTGACCTCCATCCCTTCCACAACAGACGCCTTTTTTAATCCTCCAGGCTCAGAGTACGCAGACAAGTATACAACAACATGTAAGCAGCGTTAAAACCTGCTGCTCGCTTCCCCTAGAGGCTACAGTCCTCATCGCTAAGCAGCCAGGAGCAGCTAGATCCTGAGGATTTAGCTGCTCCTGGAGCCTCGACGGCAGCGGAACCAAAACAATAGACTTTGTCCTGAGAGTGGTGCTGGAGGAAATCTAAAAAGGAGATGTTGAGATATTTCACTGTGGATCAAAGTCTTGGATCAAATGACCAATCAGCTGACATGAAGATCCTAAGGCCTCGACGCCAGTGGGATCAAAACTCAGTAGCAACATTTAGCTTAGCAGACAAGACACAAATCATGAAATAAATCGATGAGGATGGAGGTTTGTTCATAGTTACCGTTGGGTTCTTCCCTTTAACTTGACAGTCTTGTATCTCAGTCTCAGATGGACTCCACGATACCTGCACAAGAGACAGACAGACACGCTGCTGAGTCACTTTTCATTCCCAAGTTTGACATCGAACTGACGAACAAAATTTACCTTTCAGAAAACTGAACTGGATTTTTCATACTAAGTTTTTCAGTGGAAATTGAAAGAGATCAGTGTTGCGTGGATCAGGGGACTTGGACGGTGTGAGAAATGTTTGCTATGAGTTTCACAAATAACGTTTGTTGGCCCCAGAAACTCGTTCCAGCCGCAGCAGCAGGTTAATCCGGCCTCGCACACTTTGAGATTCAGGTCTCAGGCGGCTCCAACTGAGTGGCCTCCATGTTTATCCTCTGCATCTCTGGTTTCATGTCTGGGTGCTGAACTAAACCTGACTCGGCTCACCTTCCTCTTCAGGACGATGGCATCACTCTGACTGACGTCCAATGAGAGGACGGCGTCTCGCGCCCCTACGTACAGGGTGGAGCCGTCGTCACTTAGCAACAGTGTGGTGGTGTTGTGGACGTCGGGGAGGCTGAAGTGGACCAGAGGTCTGCCTGCAGAGTCTGGACACAAGCACAACAACAAAGAGGTCTCAGTGAGGAGCACGGAGTTAAAAAAAAAAGCAAAGTTAGAACGTTCAGAAACAAATTCACGGCGTCAGCGAAGGCCCCGGCTCTGAATCCAGACCTGGACGATGGAAGGGATTTTAGTCTGTAAGTCCTGACACAAACAGTTCAGCGAAAAGATAGAACTCACAACGTGGAAGATTTCCACACTGACAGGCTGTGGGCTGAAGCTGCAGCTCATCCTGTTTCTGATTTTGCAGAGTGCTACATGAGTTTAACCCCTCACTTCAACTCTTCCATTAACAGACTGAACCTTTAACTATGCTATTGGCCTTGGTTCTTTTTAAACGTGCATATCCTCGTCAGGTCATACTGGTTCTCTCTGATTTGATCGATTCAGTGAAAGGGTCATGAACTGGAGGTCACACTACAGGGTGATCTGGTCTCGTCCATGTGAAACGACCGGGTAGCGCCCGTCTGTCACAACAGCTTCTGGAGCTTCTCTCTACTGTTGCCTCTACTTCCCCCTGGCATTTCTACACCTCTTCGTTCCATAAAAAGGTATTGAAGAGGGAACCTGAAGCTCTCTGAGCTAACGGGCCAAAACGTCTACAGAGACATGGTTTCATAGAACTCTTTACTTGTACACGGACTTCAGGAAATAAGAAATGACCACTCTAAGTCCACACTACGAGAGAATGTAACTCTGCTCTTGAAATTTTACTTGTAAATTTAAATTTTTTTTGCCTCAAAAGTAAAAGTACTCATGATGCAGTAAATTCAGACCATATCATCACACATTGTATTATATTAGACTGTAAATGCATCGAGGCTTCAGCAGCGTTTTACTGCTGGAGCTGCTCCAGGTGGAGCTGCTTTTAGCTACGTCACAGACAGGGAGAGAGTTTAGTCCACTGGTTCCCAACCCGGGGGTTGGGCCCCTCCAGAGGGTCACCAGGTGAACCTGAGGGGTCGTCAGGTGATTCAACACAGATCTGATCCACTGATCTGGATTCCGTTTCTGGACAAATTTATGTTCCTTTTTTAAAAACCTTTCTCTAACTTTTTTTCTAATGAATGTAAATCCTATCTCTTTGAACAGTTACTGAAATGAACGAACGTGAGAAGGTTTGAGGGGAAATGTCTCTTTGTTGAAACTGGTAACAGCTCAGAGACATGTAAGAAGTCACAAGCCACAAAGGTCGGAGACCACTGGTTTAATCCTGAACAATGGATTTTATATCATATGTGTTTCTGTGCAGAATAATAATCTGCAGATTAAATAGTAACTTGAGTTGTAAAATACATGGAGGGAAGTGAAAAGTACAATATTTCTCACTGAAATGTGGTGGAGTAAAAGTAGAAAGAAGAATAAAACGGAAACACTCAGTACATGTACCTTAAAAATGCACTTAAGCACAGTACTGGAGTAAATGTACTTAGTTACTTCTCAGTTTGCCCAGTGAGCAGGGACAGGCTGCAGTCTTCCAGCCTGAGACAAACCAGACCCACATACAAAGCTGCTGTTTCTCAGTGGTCTCAGGAGCCCGCAGGCTTCCCATCATGCACCTGTTCCCAGCATGTAAACAAACAGGAAGTTCTTTATATATCATTTGGTGTTTCTCACATCAAACTTTACTTGGACCAGGACTTAACAAAGACCCGGTTTGTTGTCTTGTGACAGAGCTAAAGCTAAACCAACGTGAGGCTACAAAGCGGGTGAGAGAGCAGAGAGCGAAAGATAATAACAGCAACGCATCTTCTGCTTCTGTAGTCAGCTGACCGGCGCACAGACAGCACCTCTTCCTGTTTCTGAGGTTGACGCAGACTGTGTGGGTTCAGATTTAGAGCGGATGTGGGTCGGAGCTGCAGAGAAACTGTGTTCGTATCTGAATGAAAAGTTCACTGTAGACACAGTTTTATCTTCGTTTGCAGATCTGATGCTGTTTATAAGGTTGGAATTTAATGAGACAGGAAGTTCCTTTGTGCTGTGTGTGGCGCTGACAGGACGTATGAATGTGTGAGAGTTAGAAAACTGGCGAGTTAAAAGACCAACGAGTCTCCGGGACAAACTGTTATTAGTGCGAGAAGAACACAAATCAATACAAAGCACAGAAACACAAAATGTTACCGAGGATAAAAGCTATGGGCCTTTATTTATCTATTTTAGGACAAATCAGGGGAAAGACAGGACAGTCATAAAGACATTTTTCAACTGTCCCGGGCAGAAGTAGGTACCAACAAATGGCCGTGACTCTGCTACATGCACGTATAGAGGCAAAGGAGCAAAGCACCGCCTGCCTGCAGCTGCTGCTGCTGTTACTGATCATTATTCTACAGTTGAAGCTCAGTGTCTGATAGAAGAGTTTTTAAATTGTGTGGTAATTCAAAGAGGAAAAGATGTGTCCTCGTCCACGGGTCCAATCATCCAAGCCCTTGTTGTTGGGTCATTTGTGCATTTGTCAGCAGGATAACGCAAAACGTACTGAGCCGATCCGCACTGAACCTGGTGCAGGGATGGGACGTGGGCCCGGGAAGAACCCGTTGCGTTTTGGCGCAGATCTGCAGCATTTACCATGAATTGGAATTGTTTTGTCTGAACTCTGGTGTGTGTTGCTCGACGTTAGCCTCGGTGGATGTCTGCGCTCTACTGAGTGCCGTCCTAGTTATGTCTGCCATTCTGTCGTATTGTTTTGTTCTGTTCTAATTTAAAGAAGGGGGGGGGCACACATGTGCATTTCATCGTGAGATCCCAGAATGACACAAAGCTGAACCTTGAAACTTTGAATTACGTTCATATTCCTAGAAGTTCTGAACAAAGACGGCCTGGTATCACGACACCGGCACCTGCACGTTTCAGCAGACGCTCGGTCCTCGTCAGAGTCCGTTTCTGTGGCGGATATGCCGGCAGAGCAGATTCCCTTCTCCCTACCGGTCTCACCACAGCCACGAATGAAGGTCTGTGACCAGGGTGACGCAGAGTCACGGTTCTCATCTCACACTGAGCGGCTGTTGTCGTGACTGGTGACGTGGCAACAGGACACAAAAGCAAACTGACCCTGCCGAGCTGCGCCGGCTGCACCGTAGCACCCAAACGTAAAAGTCCTCCGCCCTCAGCCATTTCCACTCCTGGCCCCAGGACGGTCTGAAGCTCTGAAGCTCCACTAATCAATATTTTATCTGTGATGCTGCTGCTGTTATCGATCATTATCCTACAGTTGAAGCTCAGTGGCTGACAGAAGAGAGTTTAAATGATATTTTAAAGGCTCTTGGCCGGAGGGGTCTGTACACACAATAAGACGAGCCCCGAGTGGGGAAACGACGCCCACGCACGTCCCGAGTCTCACTCAGTATTTGTCCCAGGACTCATTGCTCTGTTGTAACTGAACGTACACATCTGTTTTGTCCCCTGCAGTTACATGTTCATGCTCTGTCGTTAGTGAGCTACAGTGACTAGAAACCAAAGAGTCTAATTCCTTGTGTGTGCACACACTTGGGCAATGAAGCTAATTCAGATTCAGAGTCTGAAAACGAGGAAGCAGGTGCGGAGTCTAACATCCTGTATGCGTCACACCTGCCAAGGCGACACGTTATATTTACAAACACCCTGAACAGCCGCAGCGTGTTGGGCTGTCTGTTTTCTCCAACACACCACATCAGTGTTTGGTGGCGGGTGAAACTTCAGCGCAGTGAGACTCAGGTCTGGGGCTGTTCACCCCTTTTCACTGATAAATGGGGAAATAAGTGACGCAACAACAACGAGCTTATTTTTCCAACACGGGAAACAATGTTGAGCTGAACCAGTCGATTCATCAGTTAATTGATCGAAAGAAAATTCATCAGCAAATACTTTGATAATTGATTAGTCATTTTTTAAGCAAAAAAAAAAAAATCATAAATTCACTTGTTCCAGCTCCTCTAATGTGAACATTTTCAGTTTTTTTTCTTAATTTTCTATTATATTAAACAGAAACTTGTTCAATTTTGGACCATTTGTCTGAAAATCAAGACACCTGGACTCTTCAGCTTCGGCTCCAGGAAATGGAGACAAACATGTTGTCGTTTTCTGACATTTTAGAGACCAAATGATTCATTGATAATAAAAATAAATGTTAGTTCCAAAAAAAAACCTGAAAAAAGACCAATGGCACCTACTGCCCCATGATCCTGCTCAACACCCACTGCTTCAGTTATTATGATGATCATTAGTTATTATTATTACTCTCATTATTGTTACACATCTTTATGTTATACGTCTACTGTGCTATACCCCCCTTCACCCTCTCCCTCCCTCTCTCTCCCTCTCTACCCCACCCCTCCTCCCACCACGACCCAGGTTCTGTTCAAGGTTTCTACCTGTTAAAGGGAGGTTTTCTTGCCACTGTCACCCAGTTCTTGCTCATTGGGGGAATGTTGGGTCTCTGTAAATCTAACTCTGTAAATCAGAGTCCTGGTCTAGACCTGCTCCACATGACGAGTGCCCTGAGGTGACCTCTGTCATGATTTGGCTGCTATATAAAAAAAACTGAACCGAAAAATTGAAGTAGTTTGGCCTTAATAAGAATAATGTGAATATCTCACTCATAAAAGTACAGATTAACATTTCACATTTTAAACAATAGTAAATCAATTTCCAATAAAAAAAGAGACACTTGCTCATTGATCAGCATCCTTAGATTCATAATTCGTCCCACTAGAAGCAGAAAATGATCAGAACTAATTGATAATCAATTAGAAATGTTTTTTGGACTTACTGAGGAGGAAGGAGGTCCGCGGAGGAGGCAGAGAACCGACTGAGCTCAGCAGGCCGAGGAGGAGAAGGACGACCGATGGAGCCATGAAGGATGAGGGTGAGGATGGAGGGGTGATACAGTAGATGGATGACAGTTATAAAATAACAGAATATAATCTGTTCCTCCTTGTTGTCGAATCTAGAGCGATAGGCACATCGACGCTCGGCGCTGAATAGACCCAGACTGTGAAGAAACACTCAGGAAGACTCACCACAGCTTCCTCTTGCTGTGGTCCGAGGTCAGGGGGGAGGAGGGGGGAGGGCTAAAAGCCTCTCTGAAAACCAGCATCACTCTTCTTCTCTCAGATACCGCAGACATTTACTCATTATCACGGACATGATATGCTGCTGACTACTGGCATCGCTTGGTGTGTCGTGTCCCCGGTGGGGGAGAGTAACTAAGTACATTTACTCAAGTACTGTACGTGAGTACCGGCGCAGGAGGAGGAGGAGATGATGAAGCGACGGCTGGAGACAACAGTTTGCCTCCGTGACCGTTTCTCTGGAAACCGGCGAGAGAAAGGAGAGGTTTTGTTTCTGGTCTTTCTCTGATTCACTTCGCAAACATTTCGCTCTTTTGCAGAGAAGATGCTCTTGATCAAACATCATCTCAGAGACAGTCTTCATCTCATTCTTCTTCCAGTGATCTGGTGCTGAACCAGCAGGTGGAGAATAAAACCCCACCTGATGAAATCGCCACAATAGCTCCGTCCATCTACGAGGTAGGAGGTAGAGTTGATAGCTATTGTCTCCATAGAAAGGGGCTTCGGCGCTATGGTGCCCACAATGACAACAAATACAAGACGGGAACGCCGCTAGTTCTGCAGGTGTTTGATCATAAACCAAAGTGTGGGACACATTCAAATATCAACCTGATGGTGGCGCTAGAGGAAAAGTCAGCGCATCCCCCAGAGTTCATCCGGACCACCTTTCATCTCAGTCCGTCCGACAGTTGGCAGGACGCTTCGGCCTGACCCAAAGATCTTGTATGAGGGAACTATCAGAGTGGACCGTAGTTCCAGCAACTCCGACAGAGTGGGACCTCTTCTCTCCAACCACGTCTCCAGTTTCAGGAGTCTTCCATTTATATCAGATCAATCGTCTCCGTCAATACGCAGCGCTGGTGTCAATACACCCACCGCCACCAAGGCCAAAACACCGCTCAGGTTGAGGTCAGCGACGCTGCTCCTGCCATAGTCACACCCCACTTGGTTCTTCTGTCAGTGGCCCAGTCAGCATTAAAGGACACGTCCACAGTTTTTCAAATCAACAGTCCGGTTTCCATGCGAACAATGAACCAGGTCTTGCTGTAATCACTGCAACTGAGGAAGATCTGGTCTTGATGTTTTTATGAAGCCTCATAATAAACTTCTGATAAACCTCAGAATATATTTTTACACGGAACGGTGATTTGTTCCCCTTCACTTAGACGGAAAGCGTCTTATAAAAGGAACTGTGTTCATGATTCTGGCACCAAAAAGGTTTCAAGACCGTGAACCTGTTATTTAAACTCTTGAGACTGTGAGGTCACTGTTTTCTGTAGAAACCATTAAAGAGTAAAAATAGATTAGTGAGGGAGTCATGACGTCAGTAGTTCAGGTAAATCAGTTTATGGTTTTATAACCCAACATGTCAACTGACTGAAAAACCACAAATCAGCACAGATCATGTAGAAACAGTCTGTTTTATTGAGGACTTTTCCTCTAGCAGCAAACATGTGAAGACAGCGGGACGTTAACTTCATGAATACCCATCAATAAATCAGCCAATAAATCAACGGGTCAGTCTGATTGAGCAGGCACACTTGCTCAGTGGATTTAAGGATCGTCGCGTGAAGACATTCAGTTCTGCAGCAGCGTGTTTCTGCCTCCACACAGGCCGGTTTCATCGAGATCAGTTTTTCTCTACAGACACTTTTATTATCACAGCTCTAAAAGTAATAACCGATTCATATTTATGAGGTTGAGCACTCAGTTTTTCTTTCTGGATGCACTCGTTGTCTTTTTGGACCTTTATTAACATCACTGCGCTGCACCGTGGACTCAAGACCCCGGAGGACCGGGAATAAAACCTGCGTCCCTCTGATTTGGGTGTTGTCCAATCTGTGAATTACCCCATTTACATTTAGCCAAAAAAGTATAAATGCAACCAAGAGATTTTGCACAGTGTTATGGATCAGTTCCATAATTGTAGTCCATTTCATTTGTTTTTGTCCCCATGTTGTTGGTGACCACCTGGTGATTAGAGAAGCTCTGTTGTCCTCAACACTGTTGTACTATAAAACATTCATTTTTCATTTGCTTGTCAGGCCCCTTTTTTTTTTCTTGGAGACAAAACTGAAAATAGACAAGGGGAAGCTAAATGATAACGAGAGGTAACGGTGTGAATTGAGGCCAACGTTTTTTATCTTCAGGTGCATCACCACCTCCTTGTGGACTGGCGGAGGACGACCCCGATTCACATGGAGCAGAGAAAACAAAGACGGACTGTAACTGATGTCTGATTTGACCAACAGAGACGCAGAGATGTGGCTGAGTGTCAAGGAAAGAGACTTAAGTCTCATCCGGAGTTTGTCTGGATGTGAAACTTCTGAAATGACGAGCGGAAATGGGAACGAAGAGATGACGAGAAACAAATTCCTCTTTAGTCTAAACAAAGGACACAGAAGTGTCTGCTATAAAAACTGACTCTAGTGGATTCAGTGGAGCTGGTGACAGTCTCAGCAGCAGCTTGAATCACTAAATAAATGTGGGAAATCACCCTTCTGCTCCGTCATTTTCTACTCACTTGTGTTATTTTTGATGGTAGCAGGAACAGAGCTCAGCCTTCCAGAGAAAACTGTACAAAAACTAGTTCTGTTGTTCTTCACCGTTCTGCTCTAAACAGGCTTCCAATATCTGGTGAGATTCCTAATCCTATTGATTTAGTCCCGGATGGAAATCATAACTTTGCCGGTTTTAGACTGTACTGTATTTGGACAAAATTCTTGTTTGACAGCTGTTTAGACAACATTTAACAACTTTGGCTGCTGTTGTTGGACGGCTGAGCTTTAGCGTTGCCATCGTGCAGCTTGTTACCCACCAGCCCACATGAAGACAGTCAAACAGCCGCTGAACGTACAGCGGCGTCAGGAAGGGTTCAGACCCCTTCACTTTATTTTGTTGTAGATTTCATTTTAAATAATGACAGGATGACAGAGTGAAAACTGTATTTCAAATTCATTAAAAATCAAAAACTGAAATCTCTAATTTATAAAAGCATTCAGACCCTCTGCTGTGGCTCCAGACTGTGTTCAGGTGCTTCCCTTTGCTCTCATTTTCCTTGAGATGTGTCTAGACCTTGATCGGAGTCCACCTGTGGCAAACTGAACTGACTGGACACAGTTTAATAAGGCACACACCTGAGTATAAAAGGTCCCACAATTCACATAAACCAAGTCCAAGAAACCCTCTGTAGACCTCTGTGATAAATGATCCATTAAAATTAAATCTACAACACAAAGTGTGCGAAAAGCGAAGAGGTCCGAAAACTTCCTGAAGCCTGAAATGGACTGGAAACCACATTCACCTGTTTCTAACCAGCACTGCGACTGTCGGGTTTTGGAGCACAACCAATGGAAAATGGAAAAGAAAGGTTTAAATTTGTGCGGGTGAGGTATCAGAACGACACCAGCCTTCAATAAAAACGCAAAGTTCCCACAAAGGATTCTCCGAAACTGTTCCCTGAACATGACGACGGAGCAGATAAATCTGACAGCTTCTTCTAAATCCACACAATTTTAATCATGTCATTCATCCAGCTCGTCCCTAACGTTACAAACAGCTGACGGACTCACAGCGCCCATTCCCAGCTGTCTCCCATAGAGATCGCAAGGCAGGTTAGAAAAATAAAAACCTGATCCAGCAGAAACAGACAGGGGTAGAACCAGTCCCTCCTGGAAAGGCTTGCAGTTCACTTTGAGTCCAACAAAGACCTAATGGTCCGAAAAATCCGGGACGGGTCGTTGGGTTTCCAGCAGTTTCTTGGCCACATAGGCGAAGGTGGGAAAAGTTCATTCCAGCTGTCAGTGGACTGTTGCAAAGATTGTAGACGTTCAAAGATGATCCCTACGATGGAGCATCAGGGCCACTGAAAAAATTGGGAGACTTCGAGAATAAAGTCGAAATATATTTGAAACGTCCTAGAAGAAAAACGTCATGATATTTTGAGAAAAAGTTCAAGAATTGACATTTCAAGAATAAAGCTGTAACATACCGCGAGACTAAAGTTGTAATATTTCGAAAATAATATTGTGATATTTTGGAAGTAACGTTGAACAATGTCGAAGACCAAAGTTGGATCATTTCCAGAACTGAAACATTATAACTTTATTCTTGAAATATCAATTTTTTTCTCAAACTCAGATTTCTTTTCCCCCAACACTTTTTCCTACAGTATGTCGTAAATCTCGTCGTAATTCATCTTCCAAATGTCCGTTCGAACTTTGATCCTTCAGAAACAAAAAAAACGCTCGTCCAGGATTTAGTCTTTTTGAGAACTCAGTTAGTTCAGATCACCTTTCAGTAAAGGTTTATTCCACGATTTTATACCTTCTTATAAATGGTTAGTCCAGTGCGATTCAGTCCCATTTGATATTTGACATTTGATAAGTTGAGTCCATTAGAAAAATGTTTTGTCCCATTTTGTGAACGTTTAAAACGTAAATTGTCCATTTTCACTACAAGAATGAATAAAAATCTTTTACCTTCTGTCATTTGACTTAAAAAATCATGTTCGAGACTGAAAAAATATCCGTTATTTGCAGAAGAACCTCCTCAGGGTCCCGAAAGAGGGCCCTGTACCACAGTTTGGGAGCCACTCGGAAATTTAGTCTCTACTTTGATCACAGGTTTGATCCCCGTCCAGAGGTCCTCGAGCAAGGCACTGAAACCCCTGCTGCTTCCAGGGGGCGCTGTTTTAAGACACCAAGACCCTTTAATGAGAAAACCATCAACTGTCCGTCAAAGTGTCCACACATCGCTGCCGAGGTGCTGCTGAGCAAGGCACTGAACGTTGGAGATACATTACTGTAACGTGTACGTACAGTTTCTGTGAGTTCATGAAGGCTTAAATGAGAAATCCGATGACTGGGTGCAAAATGGATAATAAAGTCATCATCATCTTCATCATCTTCAGTCTCTCTTTACCAGGAGACACACGGGAGGAGTTTTATCGAACGTTTCCCTGCAGCCTCCGACAGGCTCGAATCCTCGAGGTTAAAGAGGCGGTGAGGACTCGACTTTCTGAGGGACTGTGGGTCGAATCGGAGGAACAGGAGGTCGTCTGCAGAGAGAAACAATGATGAAGAATTATTATCTCAATTATAAGGTGGCTTTTATATTTTCTTTGTTCTCCTCTGAACTGTTCGTTTTTTCTTGTTTCCATTAGGCCTGCACCTTTCCAAGAATCAAGGAGAAAAAACACTGCCTGAATATCATTTTTTAAAAGATGTTTAATAAACTAATTGACTCAAAAAAAAAATAAAAAAAGGAATAATAATAAAAAAATAAAAAAATCGTATTCTATCAAAATAAAAGTAAACAGGACAAATCAGCAGCTAAAGACGAGGCAGGTAGGGAAGCTAAAACAAACAAAAAACTGGGACCAAAGACGTTTAAATCCAGTAATATTAAGTAATGTAACAGCAAACTGATGGTAAGATTTTAATTTTGCTTATGCAATGAGTGATTATAAATTTCAGTCTCACACATAAGGATGTTCATCATTTACATAAAAATACATAAAAATATAAAACCCATATTCATATTTATGAAAACCTTTCTCATAATAATAAGAAGAGTTTCTCATAGTGTCTTGTAATAATGGGGAAAAAAATAGTAGGCAGAAATGGGCTTCTACTATTCCTGGTTATGAAGGTTGTTAGTTTTTACAGGAAAATGTTCTGGCATCACAATAACACCTAAATGTTCACTCTTTCATTTGAAGAGGTCTTTGAAATCCAGCATCCCACCTGAAGGACTCTTTGACCTTGGTAGAGTTGCTTCAGATGTGCTCTGGTCTGTACTGGACTCGGTCTTCCCACAGCCTGGACTCTAAGTCTCTGATTCTCTCATAGTGCCACCCTAACCCTGCATTTTAGGGTTCCCCACATCGCTGCAACAGCTGTTCACACTGAGTTAGTTCAGACTTGTGGCTCCACTGTGTTCTCCACACTAAAAGGTTCAACCAGAGGCCTTGTGTTCCCTTTTTATGACAAAAGAACTGACGTCTCCACCATGTTTGCATCTCTGTAACTTTGGTTCATTGCTCTTCTGCTCATTCTGACTTTTTGGGTTTGTTATTTTAGGGCTTGTACACAAAAATGGTAGTGGCTGGTAGCAGGTGAACTCTTCAGTGCCCTGCCCTGCAGGAGATTCACCGTCCGAAAGCTTGTTTCATACTTTGACACATCAGCTGCTGAAAACCAACAGCTGGACACTCCCCAGTTTGACTGTGACAAAGATGCTGTGCAACGTGTTCACCAACATGCGGCTTGTTCCTCCTCCCTGGTAAAATGTATGTGACTGCTGTTTACTGTGGGACAGCTGTTCCGACGATGATGTGAAACGGAGCCTTGGCCTGTGGTCATTAATGTGAAGACCGTCACCTTAACAACCCACTATATCAGGAACTGTCTGTAGGGGTCTCAGATCAGACAGCTGCAGCTGATTCAGAGTCCTCATTAAGACCAGGAGAGACCACATCAGCCCAGATTTCAGATCTTTACATTGGCTTCCCGTTTGTCAAATAAGAGACTTCAAAATTGTCCTGTTGGTTTGTGAAGCACTGAATGGTTTATTTCTGACCTGCTGCTCCGTCCAGAACTCCCAGATGGTCCTGGGACAGGTCCGCTTACTGTCCCCTGAGTCCAGACCTCCCAGTTGGTCTGGGACAGGTCCGCTTACTGTCCCCTGAGTCTGAAACTCCCATCATTTTAACAGTCTCACCTGTTGCTAACAGCCGCAGGTCCGACGGCTCCATGTGCTGGTGGTTTGGCGTTGGAGATGTAGCCGGGATGAGGGGGGCGGTGGGGCGGGACCAGAGGGGGGGGCTTCTTGGGCACCATAGGCTTGAGGGGAACAGGGACCTGAAGAGAGAAACAGGGCGAAATAATGTGAATGTTAAGGCAACAGAAAAGGTGTTTTTGCTTCTGTTACACGATAGTGTTGAGAATAAAGATTTTCCTCACCTTGTTTCACAGGAACATAAACGCAAGTTATAACGTGAAAGTAAAACTTCCTGTTCTGCTACAGACGAAGAGTTTGTTTGAATGTTCGACTCCATTAAAACCTCATTTCATCCCTTATCATCAGTTGTTCAAATTTAGAAAACCACGTCACAGACACAGCCCTCATCAAATCTATAGTTGTTCCAGCTTTCCGGTGTTTCCACTGAGTGAAACATTGACACACGGTCGGCAGTCAAGCCATTCTCACCATTCTGCTGCTGGTTTTTCTAGAACAGAAATGATCTTGTACCTCGCCACTGTTTTAATTTCTCTGGATCTACTGTTAATGAAACTCAACTCTTCTGGCTACTATGCTTCAAATTAAAAGCCATTTAGTGGCTCAAAGCCACGTCCCCTCCCTTTCCAAGTGAACTTTTAATGGGAACCATCTGCAGGAAGTGCAGATTGTCACTGATGGTAGTTTTTACCTCGGCACCAACAATCAGCAGTGTGGAGCTGATGGGAAGAAATCAGTGAATAAAAACAGTAACAGTCATAGAAAGAGAAGGTGTTTTCAGAAGAGTGGTGAGTATGACGGGACTAAGGTCATTAGTGCTGTGGAAATTAGACACGATACTGAATTTAATACGGCTGCAAGTAACGATTATTTTCATTAGTGATGATTTTCTCCAATAATCCATTAATTGTTTCATTTCTAAAACGACAGAAAACACTGAAAAATGTCTAAGGTGACATCTTCAAATGTCTCGTTTTGACCGACCAACAGTTTATTTGCGATTTAAAACAGAGAAAGACAGAAAATTTGAGACATTTGAGACGCTGGAACCAGGAAGGCATAGAATTTACCAGGTGAGATACTGTCGTACAGGTAATTCCATCCCCCGCAGTTCCGATGCTCATTTCGGTTCCTGAACGCCTCACAGCTGCCAGGTAACTTGCAGTCTGATTCCAGCGTTCATGTCCAATCAATCGCCTCAATCAAACCACATCTTGTTAACACCCATTGACTCGTCATTCAACCAGTTTAATCACCTGATCCCAATAATCACAGTGATTAGTCCGTCTGATCACAATCCACCAATCAAAAAAACCAACAAAAGAAAAGGCAGAACTACGCATCCTTCTGCTGATCGATCACGTTCTCACCTCTTCATTCACCGTCACTTCAAAATGTTCCTTCTACACGCTAAGTACATGCCATCTACACGCTAAGAGCTACCAGCATACAGGTGTGGTGTACCTGTCCAGGTGTGACGGGGTCAGGGGGGAGCGGCTTGTTGGGCGGAGCCGGTCGACTCGCCGGCTGCTGGAAGGTTATTGAGGAGGAAGAGAGAGAAGAGTGAAGCGACAGGAACGTTTTACATTTTCTATTTTCTGTTGATTGAACTGAGCAACTGGAGGCCGTCACGCTGTCGAGTCTCGTGTTTCCAGCTTTACTTTACAGTCAGCGTCCTCCTGGCGCTTACTCTTATGATTTGTTTTATGATTTGATTTATGATCTTCCGATTTGAGATGTGAGAGGTGAATGAAACCGAGAGGTTTGACTCATCCGTAAATGTTTTAATAGCGCCGCATGCAGGCACAGACAGAATGAAAACAAAAGGAATGGAAAATACAGAAACATAAATCCTGCGTAAACAGTCCTGTCACTGTTTCTACCAACCTTGGAATAAATATTACTTTGAATTCAAACGAAGATAAAATCACAAAAACACGACCCACTTTCTTTCAATTGAAAAAACAATGAAAAACTGTTTTTGTTGCAAACAGCAGGGGCCTCATTTATAAAGCTGAGGCTAAGATCCACACCAGGAGACAGAAGAGCCGTGTGCCAAAAAATGATCTCATTTGTAAAACGTGTGTGCTCGCAAGTTTTCCCTTTATAAATCACAACTTGAAAAACTTCCGCCCGTTTCACTCCCACAGTTAACGGCGCGTGGTCAACGCAAATCCCTCACGGATATTCGTATACACGTGGTTCCTGTGGAGAACGGAGGCGGTGTTACAGACGAGAGAGGCTGATGCCGCGGCAGCTGTTAATGCGACGAACAATGCAACCAACAGGACGATCCCGAAACTCATCAAAGTGGCCGGACACGGAGGTGAACGCGTCCGTGTCCGGTCGCTTTCTTCTGTCAAGGTTGTTTTCATAAATCTCAGCTTTTCCGTGGGAAGTTTCAAGCACACGCGATGGTGAGGAAACGAGGCCCCAGATATTCATTCTTCAGCATTTCCTCACTTTCACACATGAAAGTAGAAGAGCCCGAGGCAAAAATACCGGTGACGAAACTATAAAGGAAGTTTATTTGTAGGCTTGAACTCTAACTGCTATCAGCAGTTTCAAATGTTTACTATTTTAGACGATAATAAGAACAAATATTACTCATGTGTAAGTCACGTAATTTTCATTCATGTGTCAGACCAGTGCATTTCATGTCAGGAGGACAAAGGGAAAATGTTTTGGAAAGAAAAGAACAACGCACCCCCCAGAAAACCACACTCTGATCTGGGGGGTTACGGGGTCTGTTAGTGTCTCTTTCTAGGGAAAAATTCACATTTGCAATAGAAGAAAAAACCCACAAAGTCCGAAAAGATGTGGGAATCACTCGTGGACTCGCTGAAAAATAATCAAGTAATTTCTGTAATATGTTTACTTCCTTTACTGATTGCGTTTACTATGATTGGTGCAGATACAAAACCAGAATCGGTGCATGTATATTGATTAGTTTGCTGCAGCCTCTAACAGCCGGAGCCAGCAGCCGTCCAGCTGTGACGCCACTTCAGAAAATCATCTTCATCTGTACATGAACTGCAGACAAACACAGGACAGACAGTGACACTACACACTACAGGTAGCGGTGACTGTACCTGCTTGGCGGGGGTGTGGGGGTCAGGGGGCAGAGGCTTGCTGGGGGGGGCTGGCCGCTGTTTGACACACTGAAGCAGCAGAAATAAAAGTCAGAAGAGTCAGAGTTTCAAAGGATGAGACGAGGGATATGATCATACCTTCCTACGTGTTCTCACTCCCTAGTCAGGGCCCCTTTAGCGTCACCCTTCCACGTGCAGGGTTCAGCGTGGATGAAGTGCTACAGGAGGCGGTCGGGGTGGAACCCGGGCGTTCAAGCCACACAACCGTCAGAACACAGACCCGGTCCACATCCAGAGTCCCGTCTGCGGTTCAGACACCGACGGCTCTTTGGTTCAGGTTCGGGAAAGATGGTGGTTCTGGTTCAACGTCAATAAACAGGTTGTGTCTGAAGTCGCTGTGAACTTTACTGTGTTAAAGCAGACCGGGATCTTTCCCGAACCTGAACCAGATGCCGTGAGTCTGAACAGAACCGTAAACCAGTTTAACGATGCTGGAGTCAATACAGGTAGATGCGGTTCGGCAGGATCAGATATTCTGGTGCCATGAGCCTGCAAGACAAACACGTGGTCTGCGAACGGTCGCAACTATGTTTCCTACACTTGAACCGTGACTTTTTGCAACGAGCCTGCAGGTTGAAAAATGACGCCTAAGGGGCCCCGACCGAGCGTCCGTATGTGACGACCTGGGAGTGGGAACGTGTTGCATTTTCCCCTGATCCCGATCCCGGACATTTTATACGAAATTTTTCCCATAGAGGAATAGTTCAACATTTTGTGAAAGTTGTTTTCTTTGTTTTCTCATAAAAAGTGAGGTGAGATGTTGAGTATCAGTCTCACGCCTGCGTGTTCAACATGGAGGATTTTGAACTTTGAAGTGAGCCTGGCTAGTCTTTATGCTAAGCTAGGCTAACCACAAAGTTTCTTTCACAGCCGTTCTTCTGTTCTTTTGGTCCTGACCAAAGCCGTTCGTTGTTGCCTTTTTATTCTGCACTGACTATTTAAGCTGACCACAGGTCAGTCTGCTCTGTTCTGAGCCTGCAGTGTTTGTTGTCTGTCTCTGGAGTCACAAAGAGCTCAGAGACAAATAACGAACTGATCCATCATCAGTCCAGAAAGAAAAGGAGGCATCAACAAACTGCACAACAAAATACTGAAATTCCCCCAACACGTCAAGTCTGCTACAAAAACACACAGGACCTCGTTGCTGCTAATGTCAGAGCGCTCCCCCTGAGCCTCTCCATTGAGCGGCGTTCTTAACGTACGTCTTCCTTTTCAATTTCAGTCCACAATTATTTCATTTTTTGCACCTACCTATTGTTTCACGCTCAGTGTCTGTTCTATGTGAGCGAAGTTTCGTTCCCCCATTTGTACGTCGAGGATACGTGTCGGAAAGACCACAAACCTGAACTTCAACCTCATCCTGTCATTCTGATTTTACACATTGTAATTCTGCAAATTAATAAAACGAATTTAATGAAATAATACGCTGAAAGAAGTGTTGTCCTGTTTCTGCGTCTGGTTCCATCAGTCCACCTTAGGGGTGTGATAGCACAGTGGGGCTGTCCCCGAATCAGAAGTCCGTCTTTTAATTTGTTATGGTTCTGCTTTCCTGCTTTCCCTTATCTACAGAGATTTTTTTCTTTTTATAAATAGTCCTCATTATTACTGATGTTTTTTCTTCAATGCACCTCACAGTACCTACAATTATGAGAAGTACATTACTCGCTCCTCCGCTGTTACGGTCCAGTCACAGCTGCCTCACGGTAAACTCCCGTAACGGCCGACGCAAGTCTGTGTTTCACCTGTCACCTGTCAAGTGTGCGTCCTGCCTATAGTTCAGTTATTAGCTGTGACAGACCTGATTGGCTGCTGACAGCTGAGTCAGCTGGGTTCAGACGGAGTTTACGGAGCTGAGAGGAGAAATGAGTGGCACCGCTTTCTGTTCCCATCGCTGTCGGTTAGTGCCCTGGTGATCTCGAGGCTCCGTCTGGAAAAGTGTATGGCGCGTTGCTCTGTGTACAGCGAGGCAGCTAACAACAGAGCAGGGGTTCGACGCACAGAACGAGATTCAACCCGGAGGCTTCTTGACTGATGTGTGGAATCGTTCCTACAGCACAGACATGAGATTGACATCTACTGCCTGGCAAAGATTTGGGGACTATAGTTCACACTTCTGATTCTCTCTATGCTTGTTGTTTTATTTATTCTCTGATAAAATGTTAAGATTTTATGCAGATGTTCTGTCCTTTTATTAACTGACCTATATCCTCTCATTTATCTCTTGTGTTTATTCGATAATTCCTGTGTTTTCATTTGACTGTGATCAAACCATCTCATAACTTCATCCCTCTGTTAAACACTGTGGTCAACAAAATGCGCTCTGTAGAGAAACTGACTGGACTCGAACGTCTCACTGTCAAAAAAGAAAGAGAACAAAACGACTTCCAGAAATGATGAAATATTCCTGCAGTTCTGGACAAAGACTAAATCTAAAAAAATCTTATTCACAGGCAGTAATCAGATGACACAACTCAAACACATCATGCACGACCGAACCAGGACAACACCAGTCACGGACTACACAACAACAACGACGACGACAGGACAAAGGCCACGGAAACACGTCAGACTGAAAACTCGTCACACACACCCACACGTGTTTTCTAAGCAGCGACATGTGAAGCACACGAACTCAGACACTAGCACACGTGAACACCTCCAGGTGAGTTAACACAGATCTGACACCTCCAGGTGAGTTCACGCGAGGTTACCTGTGATGGGGATTTTAGGGCGGGGTCAGGGGGGAGTGGCTTAGTGGGAGGAGCGGGTCTGTCATGAACCTGATAGGAGAGAAAACAGGAAGCAGAGGCAGAGTGACAGCTGATACATGCACAGGAGAGGAGGTCCAGAGGTCAAAGGTCAAACAGGGCAGATGTGTTAATGTGAGTTAAAGGCAGGAAGAAAAAAAAAAATCATCCACAGCTTTGGTGTTGTGTCACTTCTTTCTGGTTTTTGTGGTTTTTAACAGTAAATCCATGTTGAAACAGGTTGCAAAACAACTGCTGCACTATCATTTCATAATTACTGAGTATGAGAAGTCGACAGCATTTTATGAAACCAAAAATCCTTCACTTCTCTGTGGACTCAGAGTCACGAGGAGTTCTCTCGGCTCTGGGGATGTTACATTATTCCGTTTGTAGTTCAAAATAAGAAGAAGAAGAACTGAGTTTGTCCGCTGGTGTTTTCTTTTCTTTTTGTTTTTCCTTTTTTTGGTTGGGATAACATGCTCTGAGTTTCGGGACTACAGTTGCCATCATGCTTACTGAGGCACACAAGAAGGATAATGTTACCATGAGGGAGTCAGTTGTCTGTGGTCCACACCCGGAGATTTGGAGATTCTGCCCCGTGAAAAGTCGTGTTTCACAGAGTTGTCGAGTGGAAAGATATTTCAGGTCTGCCTGAGGTCACATTTACGATCTCGGCAGAAATGGTAGTGACGCACACTCTCTCTCAAAGTGTTAGATCTGAGTCATAGGAACAAGAGATGACTCAGTTATGACTCTGAACAAAAGAGTGGAATTTTGGACAATGAATGAGTCTATTAAGAGCTAAAGCCCACAACAGTCTGACGTTGCACACACACACACACAGTCATTGATTGGTCAGCCGTGTGGGGGTGAGAAAGTAGATCATGAGATCATGGGGGCAGTTATCTCCAGATTTCAAGCACATTACACCCCCCCGTGAATTTTTACCTCCCCCTTCCAGTGTGGACGTTCAAAACAGACAGAAAATACTTTGACCGCAGCCATGGGTTCGACCCCTGTAGAGTTAAAGCCTCGATGTGCAGGATTTGAAAATTCAGACTTTGGCGACTCCAGGTGGTATTTTATGAGAAGACACAGCGGCACAGCTGCGACAACCCGGAGCCTCAGGCAACATTTCCCCTGAATGGTAGTTGGAGACGGGAGGTGTGGTTACGCTCCCAGGATGTGAGCTACAACGCTAGGGATGTCAGCGATTCATTCCTGCTAATAATGTCATTGATTACAAATACAATGCAGAAGGCGAAGATGTGTGCCGTAGTACCCGGTTGACTCTTGCTGCTCAACGAGCTGGAGTCAGACGCGTGTCACCCAACGCCTGTAGGAGCCGCACAAACGCACCTCCTCGCTATCAAAGGAGGAAGTACAGCAGGTGAGGAAGTGGAAGCTCTGCAGTTTTAATCGATAATTCTTTAGAACCTGGCATTTTCTTTATCTGTTCCTTAAAGGACTCATTTACTCTTTGACTTTGCGGCGAACACAGGTTACGTCAGTAGTTAAAAAGACTCTTTTATTATGGAAAAAGACGCCTGTATTTCAGAATTTGTTAACAATTTACCGGCTATTGATTGTTAACATGGCCGACGATTGATTAAGGAAATGGCTCAGAATTTGCATCCCTAGCACTGCGCTTCTTTATTCAGAGAAGTTCAGAAATGTAGATTTTAAAGGGACAAACAAAGCTTATAGGAAGAATCAGTGAATGTTTTAAACCGCTCCTTCTTTCAGGTTTGTTGGAGAGGTTGCCATGGTTACCTCTTTGTGGGGCGGGGTCAGCGGGATGTCAGTCTGCGGGTTCAGGTGGTATCTCAGCGGTCGGACCTGCTCTCCGTTCCTGCCGTCCGATCGCTCCATCACTGGGGTTCTGGACACGAAAAACACTTCTTAAACTTTTATCATCCTCTGACAGCATCAAGAAAACGTCATCATCCCACATCTAACACACAGTTCTCAAGGACACTCTGACATCTGAGCACCAGCAGAACTCTGATGTGAGTCGGTGAACAGCTTTACCGGCCTCAGTGCGGCGTTTTATGGTGGAGGTAAGACAAAACAACAGGGGCCAGCATTTAGACTCAGGTTTTGCAGTACTGTCCAGTGGGCGACAGCTGGAGACACAGTCGGATCTGTTTGTTCTCAGTGTTTTAGTATTTTGTTTCTTTTAAAAATAAAAAAAGATTTAAAAACTGTTGTTTTAATATTGTCATTTGTGTTTGATAGCGCTACAGCAGCTTACGTTACCAATCATTCTGCATCATGTTTTGTGTGGCACTACGAACCTTGAAATGTGATTAACAGGTTAACAGACAGTCACCTGTTGGTTAAATGAAAGAACTGTTTTTGTTGTTGGCTTAAAAGACTTTGTTTTCAGGACGCAACCTATTCGGGTCTGAGATGCCAATCCTTGCTTATCAGATGTTACAAGGTCATGTTTATCAGGATCTACCGGAGCCTTGACTCTACTGCACGTTACCTGCAGTAACGTAAGCTTTTGAGGGGGGGGGGTAAATATTTTCAGTGCAGGGGCTGGAGCTGGGACACGGGCTGCTATTTGCCTGCCACTGCATTAAGTTTTGCATTTCACGTCGTGTGTGAGGTCGTACTGAATCTATATTATGTATGTTGTGTTTTATATGTGGACTCCAGGAGGAGCAGGGACCTGAATGAACAAACAATCCTAAAAATTAGTTCAGGCTTTATAACAAAACATCAACCGTCAGGAATAAAAGTGGAGCTATTTCACACAGGTGAGGCTGCTGTTTAGGTCGTGATCTACTGATTAAACTGATCAGTTGATCAGGCGATGATTCGCGTGAGGTTTAACACTTTCCTGCGATTCACTCGACAGCTAAACGGGTGGAATTTTTAATGATTCAGTAACAGCAGCTTGGATCTAAAAACATGATCACGTCATGGCTGACAGATCACCTTCAATTATCCTGCAACATATCACATTTACACAGAAGTTCAGGGTCTGCATGAAAGTGGGCAAAACCAGTTCTTCTTGGTGGGAATGATGTATAGCGCCTCCCGGAGGGTGATGGCTGTAATGAGAATAGCGCCGGGTGAGCGCCTGCAGTTTCTTACAGTTTATTTTTGGTAGAGGTTTAGGATTAGTTGTCTTTATGTTTTAGAGCGCTGACTCCCTGGTCTGTTGAACCAGACTGTTGGCGATGATCAGAGAACGTTAACTTCCAACACAAACACGACATCACACACCTGTGGGAGAGACTAATAGCTGACTGTCTTTAGTTTTCACCAACACAGACTAAACCATCCTGTCCAACAAACACACTTAAAGCTGCACCTGGAAACTCTGTGTTCGCCCTTAAAATTTCAGGACTTCGTTACCCAGAAACCTCTCTGTCCAATTTTCATTCTATCAAAGACTACAGCAGGAGGTTTGATGCAATATTTCCAGGAAATACCAGGAGAAAATACTCAGGTCCTGGTGTGTGAGACTACAGGAGCAGTGAAATCTGGATCGGTGCAGCTTTAAGTCCTGAAGTGGTTTTCATTGTCACTGACAGGACTGTCAGGGAGGTGAAGTCAGCGACTGAAGATTCAGTCGGACGGAAACCTGCTCATATTCTGAGTCTGTCAGACGTTAAAAACCAGGACTTCAGCTCTCTGACTCTACAGGGACAGAGTACAGACCAGGACCCGGCAGGTCTCCGGTGGGCCCAGCGGGTCCAGCAGTACCTGGAGATGTGGGCGGGGTCAAACTCCAAACTCAACATCTCACAGTGAGTCACACTGCATTGTGGGTAAGAAAGCACATCAGATTCCAACTGAAGATGAGTTTGGAGACGCTCATTTGCGGAAACTGAAACACTTTATTTTCTCACCCTACATTTACAGTCAATGAGCAGAATCTACAGTTATTAAAGCGTTGATGACACTTTAACATGTGCTGCAGCTGCGGGCGTACGTGGTAAGAGGACAGTTTAGTGCTGAATTATGGGTTTGTCAACTATCTACCTTTATTCAAATTTACCATTGTAGGATGTCTAATAAAACATTATTCACTGATTACAGACACATTTATAAGAAGAGTGTTAAGGCCACTGTTGGAGTAGAAAACAGAAAACAGAAATTTTACGAGAAATTCTAGAATATTTTGAGAAGACTGTTGTAATATTATTTAAAAAGTTTTAATTTTCAATGATAAAGTCATCATTTTATGACGAAAATAAAATCATCATCTATGATAAAGATAACACTTCATAAGTCTTAATTCATAATATTTTAAGAATAAAATTGTATGAGAATAATAAGTCATTTTTATAAAGTAACCTTTAACCACACACACAACCACACACACACACACACACAGAGCTTGTGTGTTACCGGTTGTGTTGTCGAGCTTTGTGAAACGGGCTGTTTGGTCCCAGACAGAGGAGACACCGACGGAAACGAGGGATGCGAAGAGCAAGGAAGAGGAGGACCACTGGCAGGACGAAGAGGAAGATGACGAGCAGGGCCACACGAACCGGGTCAGACTCTAAACAGACACACACACACACACAGAGGGAGGGGGTTAACCTGGGTCAGAGATAAGAAGGATCTCAGTTAAAGTCCTCAGTGTTTGTACCTCGAGCGGCTCTGGCAGGTCCACTGTCCACGCTGCCTCCGTGACCAGAGTACCTGCAGTCAGGTGGAGCCCAGCCCACATCACAGTGACAGTTCTTATTACTGTTACACACCTGAAACAGACACACAGCAGATTATACTTTGCTGAGACCAGCACAGAGGCTGGGATTAATCCTGTTTGAAAGGGTCAGACCTGAGTTCACCATGCTGATCCTGCCGCGGGTTTAACACAAGTTAAACAAGTTGGGCTTTTAGGGAAAATGAACATTTAGAAATCATTTGTGCGGTTTTCTCCTCATCTGATTTGTATTTTTGGTGGTTTGGTTGTTCGGGAAAATAAACACTGCAGTTGTTAAAACAAGACGTGCAATAAAGACCGCAGAAGAGTTTAATGGAATTCACGCTTTGGCCAAAAAGCGTAGGACGTGTCATGGGTAAAGAATATAGTGGGAGGTTGCAGATGTCACCACAATAAAAGTATTTCTTTGGTTCTGTTTTGTTGAGCAGATGGATAGAAAACCTTTTTTCTTTCTCTCCTTCTTCTTTCCCTTCTTCCACTCAACAAACTGACTCTTCAATTATTCAACTGAACAATACAAAATGTGTCAGGCGACAAGGTCCCAAACTTTTCTAACACTACACTTTCTTGCATAAAAGTAGAACTGACCCTTTAAAGCGAGCTGTGGACAGAACGAGTGTCGGTGGCTTTTAAAGCAACTGAAAATCCGATGTGTTGTCCTTCACTCACCCCGCGACCGTTGCATTTCCCACGACATTTGTCCACACCGAACACTGACGTGTCCTGACACTTCTGGTTCAAACAGGCCTGCAACAGAAAATGACTTTAACCAAACTTTTCTGTGACAAATTCTTAAATGAATCTTTCAAAATTTTGTGAACCTTCAATATTTGCAGCATTGCTTATTGTTCCTCCTATTTTAATTGTTATTTTTCAGTGCTCACCTCTTTTAGCACAGCCTGAATTTCATAGCATGTAATGTTTGTATATGTGACAAAAATAACCAAAAAACTGAATTATCTTGCTTAAATATATTTAAAATTTCTAGTCTGTATATTTGGTTTTTCAGATATGAGACATGTTAGAAAACGGTTCCATTCTCTAAACCTGAACCCTTCTATTTGTTCTCTTCTGTCTTCTCTAAACCCTGTATCTCCCCCAGGCCTGAAGGGGGCCCTGTCTGACCTTGCCGGGGCCGCAGGCAGTGCCCTGGGCCACAGTGGCAGGGTCCGACACGTCGTCTCCCAGGTGGAAGAAGGTTCCTCTGCAGACCAGGTCGCTGTGGTTGAAGCGCACCGTGGTGGTGAGGATCTCTGCGTTGGTGCCCAGCAGGGGGCGCTCCCTACCCCCCTGACACTGGATCCTGCCGCAGTGAACGTCGCTGAAACATAGACGCAAGTGGAAGAGATGGAGATGGATGCTTGTACAGGACAGTCGCTATAACTCAACGCCTGTGTACTGTTTGTACTGCGTGTACTCACGAGTTCCCACAGGGGATGTAGGAGCCGTTGGTCAGCTGACCACAGTTTCCATATTTGTTTCCCTGTTTGTTGACTGATGAGAAACAGACGGCTGGAGCGCTGGTGGCGTCTGAGGACACACAGACACTCGGGTCACTGTTGTACCGACCAAACTGGTAAACACTGAAAAATTGGCTTAGGCGCATTATAAACGCATTTCAGATGACTGTACACTGGTTTAGGCTCATTACAAACTGGTCTTGGGTCAGTATACACTGTTTAAGACTGAACAGAAACTGGTGTGGGCTCAGTAAACCCATTGAAGATCACTGGTTTAGGCTCATTACAAACTGGTTTAGCACAATAACTTTAGCTTTAACTTGACCAATATAAACTGGTGTCTTACTGGGTCCCCACAGCATCTGGCACTGGGTGTGCATGCTGGCGCAGATTCCTCCATAGCAGTAGGAGGCACCGTCCTCGCAGGGTTCTCCATTCTGTAGGAAGACGTTTGGGGGACAGTGGGGGGAGGAGCCGGTGCAGAACTCGGGGAGGTCGCATTCTCCGAGTGGCTCACGACACACCGAGCCCGCCACCCGCAACTGCGGAGGGAGGGGGGGACTCAAATTCAAATACTGATCGTGAGAAAGATTAGCATAATGTCGGCGAACGTGTTGTTTGGGGCTTACTTTGCAGTCCTGGCAACAGATGCCGTCAGACGAACACTGAGCTCCAGGAACCAGCTGACAGGTGGAGGCGTTACAGCAGGGGTCCTCACAGTCCTGACCAATCGGAGCACAGCAATACATCAACAGGAAGAACAACACTAACACTCCCTCACACAGTCAGTCAGTCAGTGGGTCAGGTGAGTACCTCCAGCAGGCCGCAGTCACACTCCTCTCCTTTCTCCACGTACAGGTTTCCACAGCGAGGTCCTCCCAGCAGGCGGTCCGGCTGCGGTACGTTGAACAGACACATCCCGCCTCCATGCAGCAGGCTGACGGACAGATCTGCAGCGCTGCAGCTGCTGAACTGCTGACCCGGCATGAACCTGAGGGTCACAGGCATTGATATATTAAGAGAGCGCTCGTCACACCGCAACCAAAATATCCCCTTCGGCATAAAAAGACCTCTATTATAATAGAGACGTCTATAAAACCGTTGACGGTACACCTCCACCTGCAAACCAGGTCGGTTATTACTCTTTGTCTTAGGAATTTTAATCCGTAAAGCTTTTGTATTCTTAAATTTTTCCCAGTGCCCAGAAAGGCGATGTTTATATGCATCACATCCCAGTGTAAAGTCTATGGTGGGAGTCAGCAGGAGAAACTCTAATGTGAATGCACAACGATTTTTGTAATACAGATAGAGAAACACTTTTTCATTTGCTTTCTTTTGTTTCACTGTGCTCACTAGTAGTTATTTTGGAAGGCTACGCAGAGTTTCGTCAATAGGAAGATGGGAACTAAGGTAAAGACAGATGTATCTGATAAAAAGTTCTACTGACCATGTGAAATGTTCTACTGATCAAGTGAAGGGTTTCGATCCTTTGAAAAGTTTCTAACGACCTCGGAAAAAGTTCTGGTTGCCTTGCGAAAGAATTTACTGACCTATAAGCAGGTTCTGTCAAACAAATTAAATAATCAATACTGACATAGGACAATGTTTTACTGACAATATAGAAGGTTCTTTTGACCGGGATGCAGTTCTATTGGGTAATAACTCACCTGACCCAGATTAAAGATTTGGTAGTGAGTTGTGTATAGATTCGAGTACTGACCCAGGTTACATGATCTGGTTCTGACCCGGGTTAAATGATCTGCTGCTGACTCAGGTTAAATAATGTGATACCGTCCCTGGTTAATTACTGGGTACTGACCCAGTCGAGGGCTCCATGATGCATCCTCCGAGCCGCGGTTCGTTCTCACAGGAGCAGCGGCGTTCTGCGGTGTCGTGGCTCATCCCCAGATTGTGACCGAGCTCATGAGCAACAGTGGAGGCCACGCCCAGAACACTGACCAGGTGATCCTATGACAGAGACAGGTTTTCTAAATCATCCCTCGGGTTTGACACTGGTTTACTTCCTTCCAGGTAGACACTGTTTTCTAGGAAAATCAACTTGCAGTCACTGAGTCAATAGTCATAAGAATCATGGACCCCATATGGGGTTGAGGCCATCACATCTGACCTGTCTGGTTTGATTAAAGAAACTCACTGGAGGGTCTTAGTCCGGTTCCAAGCGGACTTTGGTGTGGTTCGTTTGTGGTGTAGAAGCAGAATAAACCACTCACAGACCAACCATAGGACTATGTGAGAGCAGATGTGTGATTTTAGCAGAATTCAAACGCTAAACTAAGGAAGCCACTTCCTGAGCATGTTTACCATCATTTTGTAACCACGGTAACACATATGCAAAATGCCATGTGAGTGTGTGGATTTTCCCTGATGTATCATCATCATTACTTTATTTAACAGGGAGAGTGCACACTGATAAACATTGCTGTGAGTGTGATTTTCATCTGTGGTCCCTGGACAGGGATAAAAAGTCACCCTAAAATCAGAGTATGAGATATAAACCACAAAATTAATAAAATCATTTATGAGCATGCGGAGCAATAATAGAAGGAGAAAAGGAAAATTTAACTTCAGGAAAAATCATCATACAGGACACTAATGAACTACACTTCCAGGTACTAAATAAAACGTGCAACAAAGAAACACATAATACAAAAGACATGAAGCAACGAAACACGGAATATAAATGTTAAGATACATATGGACTGAACGAGACAACCTTATTAGAAACTAACGGCAACATACAAAGCAAAAGCACAGTCGCATAATCCACAAAAAAATCAATCAAATACATAAATAACTCCGGCACATTCAATGCAAAGCCTCAATCAAAGACACGCAGGTACACGAGGACAGACTGGTTAATAGCAAGACAGCAACAGGTGGCAGCAGACAGACAGGTACACAGCACAGACAGGCTGAGGACAGCAGGGCGTGACTGAGTTTTAGTGCTGACAGAGCTTAGTGCCAATCAAGCATTTCTTTAAATGAGCTGTAAATGAACTGTATGTGTTCAGTTCTCTAGTATGTGTCGGGACAAAAAGTGGCAAGGCATCAAAACAGATTCCACAGGAGTTCCTGTCTGACTGTCAACATCTATGATACACGAGGTCCAGTCCCAGTCTGGACCAAGAATGCTGATGACCAGTTATTTTCTGGTGAGTTGAGGCAACAATGGGTTGCACCTGTTACCACATCTAAACATGTACTCAGTCTGCATGTAAAAGACGAAACCTGTCGACAATACAGATTATATACACAGAGTATGTATATTACGCAGTAAATGTGGCTGCTGAAGAACAAACGCTCTGCTTCTGAAATGTTTCCTTTGAACATTAAAACCACGTTGGAGAACTGTAGCACGGTATACCGATACTAGAAAGGTATCGCAATACCCCGCCGTTAAAAATGATGCTCTACCCCATTTTGTTAGTGACGGTACTTTAAGAATGACGGTGTTTTAACAAGAGCCGTATTTCCTGAGCTGCGTCGATGTTCGACACGGGGTCGGTGTGCGCTCTGCTCCCACTCTCTCTACTCCCTGCACTCTGCTTCCGCTCACCATGAAAGCACCAACACCAGAGGCGTGGCTGCAAACACAAGAGCTCTTGCCGACCGTCCACGGCTTCTCGACAAAGCAGACGCAGGAAGCGAAATATGGCAGTATTTCGCTTACGTAGCCGACAGTCAGCTCAAGCCCACGGACACAAAGCTGGTCTGTAAAACATGTTTTAAACCAACACGGACCGAGGGAGCCAACACGTCCGACTCGGCAAAGCATCTCGCCGACAGACATGCCGACCTGTCCGAAGAATCCAAGAGCAACAGGTTAACGGACGGGATAGATGACATAATGCCCTCAAATACGAGGCAAACGAGTGTGATTTATTTTGTGACGAGCCAACGTTTTTCAGCATCAGAGTTTGGCGAGGCAGGAAAGGGCCACGTTAACTGTTTAATCTGGCTTCATCTTTTTAGCTAACTCACCGATGGCAAACATGTCTATACGCAAACACAGCGTTCACACTGGTAACGTTAACTTTACCATAATTTGCATGAAAGTCAGGCGTTCAGAAGTACGCAGATCAACAACACCAGTCGTAAATGATCGATTTATACTCAGTCAGTACCGGTAACGGTGATCGCGGCATGTACATGTTCGTCAATAATTACTTCTATTAAAAGAAAAGGTGCTCAGTAGAGCACAGACCACTGACAAGGAGGTATGTGAAGTCTTATCAAACGCTGTTTAATAAGTGACACCTTAATATATAAAGCAAACTATGAAAGAAATCACATAAAATCAAGTACAGGGGACAATCACTGATTACTACACAAAAGTGGACTCAATATACCTCCTTGGTGGAGGTCTGCGCTTTACTGAGCATATTTTCTAGTTTTCTATTTAGATTTTAAAATGAAAATGAATGAAACCAGGCTCGTGGTATCGTTTAAGTATCAGTATCGAGATATTTAGGCCGGTATCGCATCAACGGGTCACGTCGGCGCCGCGACTCAGCCGACTGCTGGATATTCAGCGTTAGGCTCAGTGACGTGCAGCATGAGCTGCCGCCAGTCACCAGACTTTGATTTTACTCCGTGGGTCCTCGAGGGCCGATGGTGCATGATCACATCGCCACAACTGTCCGATCAATCAGTTAGATGTCAGTCTGTACGAGCTCACGATTACAGCTCCTGGTTTGTTTGTAAAAAGTCAGTGCGAACACGAAAGAGACCAAAACTAAACAATCTACTCTCTTTCCACTCGGCGTGGACCAACATGAAGCTGATGACAGAGGGGAGAAACCCAACAATGTGACTGCTCTCAGCCTGAATTCAAACCAGCCTCATCACAGGTACAAAGTTGGAGTCTCAGCTGTGTTCTCCGAGTTCAACGTAGGGAGGTGATACTCACCACGTTGACTCCACCAGACCTGTCCCTGGAGCACATGGACGACTGAGACGCCATCCCCACGGTGGTGCCATCAAAAGCCCCGCCCCTGTAAATTAAAACGTGACTCGTGATTATCAGGGTCGGTCGGAATCTGAGACTTTTATTCTGTTAAATGCTCCCGTCCTACATGACGAGCTGGGCGTTGTCATGGCGAAGGCGTGGCAGCAGCTCTCTGGTTCTCCACTCCAGGAAGTTGTTGAGGGTGTCCGTCGGACTCTTTTCCACCCGGATCTTATCTCGGTCGCTCCAGATCTCCAGACCGGTCAACGCCACCCGGACGTTCAGAGGACGGTAGAACTGGAACAGACAGAAGAGACACGGCTCGGGTCTGTTGTCGCAGCAGAGTTACACCGGCTCGCAGTTACAGGGAGGTCAGAGGTCTCACCCAGTCCACCTGGTTGGCCACGTCCAGCATGCGGTAGATGATGGTCTTGTTGTTGTTCTTCTGGTAATTCAGGAACTGCGAGGAGCAGATATGACATTAGGAGCGATCATCTAGCAACCTGAGCAGACTTGGTTACACTGCTGTTTACAGAAAACCTTTAAGTAACGTTGAGGAAACTCCTACAGGCTGCTATATTTATTCATTCACACTTCGGTCTGGTTGGGCTTTATTATGACACCCCTGTCATATATTCAGGTGTGCAGAGATCTCTTTCGAGATCTCTTTCGTGATTTTCAAATGAGAAGGAATGTGTTGTTGCAGCTCTGCATTGAAGCTACATTACGTTTCCACTGAAAGCCAAACTACTGCAGAGGCCTGGACCTGATTAACATAAAGAGCAATGCCAGAGGAAGTTAACTCATTAATCAAGTTGTTAATGAAATATATTATAAGGCTTATCAAGCCGCAAGGAAAACAAGCAGAGGCTCCACCACACAGCAGAGGCCACGTCTTTAATGACTAAGTCGATTATTACAGTACAGCTTCAACAAACGATTCTTCTGACTATCAATTACTCTGCCGATTACTATTCTTTTGATTAATCGATTAGTTGTTTGGTTTGCAAAATAACATAAATGAGTGAAGAAGGCTCGTGAGATTTTCCCAGGGCCTAAGTTGTTGTTTCAAAAAGCTGATTGTACTTGACTAACAGTCAAAAACCCAAAGACTTTCAGTTTACTACAACATAACACTGGAACCAGTCCTCACACCGGAGAAGCTGGAACCATCAAGTCTTTTTCAATTTTCGCTAAGAACTGAACATCAACCATTTAGTGATTTTCAAAACAGTTGCTGATTATTGTTCTTCCGATCTACTAATCAATTAATCAACTGATGGTTTCAGCTCCAGTTTAACATCATCTAGTAACGTTAATTACAAGATGAGATGTGTCAGGATCTGTGTGATTCAGCTCAGCGGGTGACAGTGATTGATTAATTGATCACATCATGCATTAGTTACAACCTCCACTAAGCGACAAACAGGGGAAAACACTGCCTGACATATTTTCTTTTTAATTTAAATAAAGGTAAGTAAGTTTGAAAAAGTTTGGACGAACAACATGCACATGTCTGGTCAGTAGATGTGTCGCAACCATGATTACATGAAGCTTCAGAGCCTGGATTCATTGTTTCAGGCTGATCTTTAGACACACACACACACACACACACACACACACGCACACACACACACACACGCACACACACACACACACACAGACCTCCTGGTGATCGGCCACCAGCACCAGCTCGACGTATTTAGTCTCAGACAGGATGTCTCTCTTCCTCTGCAGACAAAGCAAACGGACAACAGAAGTCAAACAGGAAAATTAGCAGAGCAGCATGTATCCTTAATACAACTACTCATTCCAATTCAATTCAATTTTATTTATATAGCAGCCAAATCATAACAGAGGTCACCTAAGGGCACTCGTCATGTGGAGCAGGTCTAGACCGGGACTCTGATTTACAGAGTTAGATTTACAGAGACCCAACATTCCCCCAATGAGCAAGAACTGGGCGACAGAGGCAAGAAAACCTCCCTTTAACAGGTAGAAACCTTGAACAGAACCCGGGTCGTGGTGGGAGGGGGCAGAGAGAGAGAGAGAGACAGACAGAAAGAGAGAGGGAGAGAGAGAGGGAGGGAGAGAGAGGGAGACTGCTAATACTATTACAGCAGGGACTGCCAATAATAGGACTAATCTTTGACATACTAGAGCTGCAGAGTGTGAGGAGTTACTGGTTCCACGGGGTTTTTTTTTCTCACATGGAAAGTCTGGACTCTCCTGGATAATGAGACCAGACTGCAGGTTCATGTTCTGACCACCTGTTTGAATTATTTTAACTTTTCCGTTTGGTGGTTAGCTCTGAATACTACAATACCCATGAGCCCCAGCTGTTGTTGCTATGGAGAAGAAGGCAGTCAGAAAACTGATCCAGAATCAGGGGGCATCTAGTTTAAATTACACAGTGTTTAATCAGGTTTCTACAAAGTGTGATCTTTGCTTCAGCAGCAGCATGCCTAGCTGTGTGATTGGCCTTGTCTTAGTGCAATGCAGCTTGGGAGTCGTAGCTGCCACCTCTCTCCCTCAGTTTTCATGTGTACAGGCGTCTTGTGTCTGGCGGGGGGGGGGTCTGTCTCACCCTGTGTGTGTGTGTGGAGCTGTGGATAGGGGGGACAGCGTCGTGGGAGACCCCGCAGCCTCCAGCACTGTCGCCCTCCAGAGAGCTTGTGGAGAACAGTAGGTGGACTCCTTCTTCATCACCAGCACCTCCTCCACTTCCCCCACTCCCGTCTCCTCCGCTCTCGCCTCCTCCCCCCTCCTCCTCCCCTTGCTGCCGGCGGAGGTCTTGGTGATGGCGGCCGTCCTCCTGCGGCTGCAGCTCGAAGCTCATCGTGGAGTTGATGGCGATGACGCCTCTGCAGGAGGAAACACGGTCAGTTTCACTGCAGGCAGATTTAGGGGCCGTCTTCAGGGGCTTTTCACCTTTGATTATGAGCCAGCGGGCCCCTCGCCGAGCAGAGACACATACAAGCCTGAAAAAAAATCCTTGTTTGCAGTTGTTTTGTACGTTTTTTCGTGATACGTTGCAGGTTAATCTTAAGTCCGAAAGTATTTTGCTCACGTTGAAGTCGAAGAGAGGCTGATACTCCTTGGCACAGGTATCATTTAAAACACTATATCATGCAACACAAAGTTTCACTGCAAAGTCTCAAAGGAAACCTGTGACGCAGGTTATATTTCTTTCAAGCAGAGCCATTCTGACAGCATGTCTGACAGCAGCATTTCGACTCCTCTAAAGACTGAACATCAGATCAACATCACATCACTGAGCCGGCTGGCTACAGATAAATACTGAATGAACCACAGCTAGGGTTCGTCACTGCACAGCTTCTAAACAAAACGTACTCAAAGTCAGACGTCATAAATTAGAGTTCGCTGTTTTCCTCTTCAAATTTATCCTAAAGCCAGACAGTAGATGCGTGATAAAAACCAAAACTAGGAGCTAAAAGAGGCTAAAAGCTGCAGAGATGGTGACAATCCTACCAGAGAAAATTCACCATTACGCAGTCAACTGGATTTATTGTTAATATAAAAATACTGATTAGTCATATAGTCTGTTTATGAAACTCGTGACATTTGACTGAACTTACTGTTTGTTTTTATTGAAGGTTTTTACATCCCTGGTTTGCTCAATAATCCATTAATAATCCAAACTGATTAATAAACGGCCTAAATCTGCTCTGTGTTGATCTGATGAACAGAGGTTTCTGTGTGCAGAGCCTCTGGGGGCTACCAGGTCGATCCTCTGATCCTGAAAACCCACAAATCGGACCTGGTCTCTTCACGTGTGCTGATAAATAGACCCACTAATCCTCCTGCAGCCTCCGCCCGCTGTGCAGCAGAGGTCAGAGGTCACTCACATTGATCCGGATCAGTGTAACCTGCAGAGGAACGCTAATGTCGTCACTCACATTTTGTGCTGAGAACAGCCAAAAAACACAAAGACTTGAAACAAAGTAAATCCTGGACTCTGGACAAACCGGATTGCAGGTTTTGAGGTCTAAAGAGATTTTGTTTCTTATTTTCTTTCACTGTTGTTGGAGAAGAAAATGTTTTTCTCTGAATAAGTCTTACAGCAGTTGTTTTTGTCTCTCTGAACTTGTATATCTTCAAATATCAACATACTGTCAGTGATCTGTCTCCAGTCAGGAGGTGTGTAAATATTCATCTTCTCTTTGACCAAACCAGGACACTAACACTATAAATGATAATAAAACCAGAGCCGCTGCCTCAGAGAATTTCCTCCGGCAGATATTTGCAGTTTGCCCTTTCTTCCAGCTGTTTTTCAGAATAAGCGTTTGGAAACAAACACTGTCCAAACACAACTAGTCTCCATTTGGTTTGTCTTGACTTTTGTTTGATTGAGATCTGATTCATAGATCATCACAGTATTATGCCGGTTAATCTTGTAGTGATCAACTAATCGAATGAAAATAAAAAGTAATGAAAATATGATGGAGTACCAGTACGGACAATATGACCTGGGATTCTTATCATTGAATCAGAAGTTTTCAGTACTTGCTGCATATGACAATAACTCATAATGATATAATCGATTAATTCATGCGACCCGGACCCGGATGAACGGCATAAAATGGATGGATGGAAAAACCAATTAAAAAAGATTCATTTACCTAAGCTCTTTAAGTTGGAGCAATTGGATACAAAAACATTTTACAACTAACGTTACTGTTTCCAGCAGCCAAGAGAAAACATCTAAGACTTGATAAATGAAACCGGTTGTCACTGACCGGAGTCCGGAGCAGGTGCTCAGAGCCACTCTGGACTGGGGGAATCCTCTCACGCTGCCGTGGTAATAACAGTGCGTCTGCAGGAGACACAACAACATCTGTCACAGCTGGAAAACACAACACAGACAGACTGAGGACAGACGGCGGTGCATTCACTGACTCACCACAGGATCGGCTTTCACAGACACACCGGTACCGTTGGGCAGGTAGTAGAAGACGTTGGGTGGTTTGGGCAGCAGGTCGCTGCAGAGAGACATTAGATCAGCGTCTTTATGTTCACACTGTGTTTAATGGGTTTTTCTCAGTGGTTATTGGACAGTATAGAAGTAAAAGTCCCCAGCAAGAATCGAAGCAAGGACGCTGCAGTTTTGCAGTATGTGCCTTAACCTTTCAGCTATCAGGACGATCATGCTGTGTGTAATGTTACGCTGTTGATCAGACTCACTGGTTCTTCTCCAGGTCCAGCAGGAAGAGTCGTCCTCCCACCTCCAGGCCACACTGCAGCCTGTCGGGGTGACCGTCCTGAAACAGACAGGAAGACGGGTCCTTTTTTTACTGAGCTGATTCAACAAAGAGGAGGAAAGAAAAGAAAACCGAGAACTTCCAAAGAATTCTTGAGCACTGGAAGTGGACCCAAATAGTTGATTACCTGAGAAGTCAACTTCAGACAATGAAGCACGATGAAAAGGATGCACTGGACATGTGGATACGCTCATATACAACTCATTTCCAACAGCAAGTGCACTTGAAAGGAAACTTAATAGCAACCAGATCTCGTTTTCCATCAACATGATGAGGAAATGTTATTAATTTACGATTCTGACAAGTCACAGATACGTTGATACTGAACGTATCAGGAAAATGTTCAAAACAATGTGTTTGTTTTACACCAAAATGTCTGATCCTGCAGAACAACATCCACCTGTTGTGAGTCCTGCATCATTAAACTGGTTTACTGTTCTGTTCAGACTCTCACAGCACCTGGTTCAGGTTCGGTGAAGATCCTGGTCTGGTTTAATACAGGAAACTTGTTTATTTTATTTGTGCCTCAACAATGTGTTTATTTAGATTGAATCAAAACCACCATCTTTCGCGAACCTGAACCCAAGAGCTGTTGTTGCCTGAACCACAGACGGGACTCTGGATGTGAACCTGGTCTCTGGGGTCTCAGTCCTGATCTTCAGAGAAAACAGTTTTGTTGTATATGAATATAATTTGCAGGAGGCAGGGTTGGATATACGGTATGTTGCACTGGTATTGAAATCATTTTGAACAATAACTATAGATAAAAAATACAAATGGGTCTGTTTCTTTTTTTTCTTCTGGTCCTTTAGGATGTGGGCGAGTCTGAGTACATCCGTTAACCAATCAGTGTGTTTTCCTGCCTGTTAATGTAGCTGCTCTTTGAAGAGGAGACACTTCCTGTCCAACACCTCCTCGCTTTCTCCTCTCAGCTCCACAGGAAATCAAGGTGTGTGTGTGTGTGTGTGTGTTACTGAGGAGATTATCATCATCAAACAAGCTTCTTTCTTTTACACAGAAACACGGTTTATGTTTTTGGCACTTTAGGTACCTGCCCGCTCGTCTCAGATGTTTGTTTTTTCATCGGAGAGATCCGGTCTCTGCTCCGCAGCTGCTGAGCTGATCCAAACTCCAAAATTCAGAAATTCTGATTCAAATTTCGAACTTCACCCACCGAGTTCTACGAAGATCAACCGAACTGTCACTCGGTTAAAGGAATGCTCCGCTGAAAATCGATCATGTGGGCTGAGTATGAAACCTCGCTGCTTTTCTGGCACAAACCGAAACGTGTATCGAAACCTGTCAGGTACTGAAAGTTGACATTAAATGTCTGGACACACTCACTGTCTTGTTGATTTATTCTTTGATCAGATAGTTCATCACCACGATGCTGAAACTCACAAGCCGAGCAAAGTTTAAGAGTCTGTGACTGATTTTCATTCAGTATGGAAATGAACTGAAGCCAGTGGCAGCTGGAACGATAAGAACAACACTTGCAACAAACTAAAACGCTGCAGCCTGCATTTTTTAAAAACTAAAAAGGTTTTTTGTAGTTCAATGGAAAATATTTCTCAAACTCAGATATTTAAAGAAATATTGTTTTGGTATCACTATCACAACGCAAGCAATGGAAAAGGATACCCAGCCCTTCTGAACCTCCAGATGAACAGTTGAGAGGTTGATTGTGCTCCAGAGATTGTGAGGTTGTCATGGATGTTGTGACTGTGTTTCCTTCACGATGGAGCAACTTACAAACAGGGAGTTTGGAGTCAGCTCTCAGGACCATAAGGGAGCCACAGCTGCAGCCGGGACTTTAGAAATACTGAGATCAAGAGTCTAAACTTCACGATCACAGGAAATGTTCCACTAGCCACTTACACATTTCAAATAATTCATTAAATGTTCAAATGTAAACTTCATCGACCTGAATGAAGGTCTAAAATACTGTATATAAACCTTTTCCACAGACTATAATGTAAGTCTGGTGGTGTAAAAACTATCAACTGTATATAAAACAAAGGGTTTTAATGACATTCGCCAGAAACAGCATCGGTCTAAATAGTCCAAAAAATAACAACACTGCGAGTAATTCTGTGTGTCTGACTGCAGATTTTCAGCTTGACTGAGGACATGACCTCAGTGTGTAGCTCCAGCCCTGCAGGCTTTAGTGTGTGATATTCAACAGACCTTCTGGGTGGAGTATCTTTTAAAATGAGCAGAATTCCCCTCGGAGGCATGTTTGTTTTCTCCACCCTCTCCGTACTTTGTACTGTGGTGGGGTCGGATCATTGTGCAGCAGGATGGAGTGGGGGTGGGTGAGGTGTTTGTCGGCTGAGTCATGTTCAGCTCGGTCGGGTGGGTCTGACTCTGGAACCTCAGACACGCAGCAAAGAGGAAACTGACTCAACTGACAAACTGAAAAACCGGAGTCTGGCGTCCGATCGGTCCAATAAGCAGCGCCCCCCTCAGGATCGTTTTGAAAATGTGCATCGGTCTCTTTCCTCGGATGTTTCATGAACATCCCAGGAGCCTCCGCTTCTCCGACAGAGCTGATAGACACAGCTGATAGTTTGCTGCCTTGCTACAAAACGCATCACAAGGTCCACTTACTTGTGATTTTCAGAGCTTTCAGCCACATCTTGTGGTCCTCTCCGGGTGAGGAAGTTGCTCAGTTTTCATGAAGATAGCCCAGTTGTCATCATGAGACCTTAGCATGGAAGACCAGACAGATCTCTCTGACATCTGTGTAAAATCAGTCTGCTGATGAAGGCCATTAGATGTGGCTGAAAGCTTGGGAAAAACCAAATAAGTAGATCTTGTGCTGCAAATCTTTTGTCAGACTGATGTTTCCGAGGTCGAGAACAAACCCTTCAGCTCAACGACAGTTTTAAATTGTCTTATTCGTTTTTCGAGTGTAGATTTCAGCTGCTGTTCAGTTTTAATGAGAGTTCGTGGAAAATTTGCATTTTATGGAAATGACTCCTTTCACTCTATATTGTGAGAGAGTTTCAAAGTTTGTACAGTTTTAAGTAAGTCTGAAGTTTGCACGACTGTCTCCACCTTCACCTCAGGTTTCTGTTTCAAAGGATTGATCACAGAACTGACCTGAGATCAGCTTTGAGACAGCTTATAGTATAAACAGAATTCTAGTCGTCATGTGTCCATGTTTTCTGTTTTTCACTCCTCTTTGTTTTCATCCAACCTCTCTCTCTCTGTTACCCCTCACTGTGTTTTGCAGCCTCTCTCGCCCACTCTCACCATCTGTTAACACCCTCTCTCCCTCCCCCTCACCCACGTTGTTCTTTTCCCCCCTTCTCTCTCTCTCTCTCTCTCTCTCTCTCTCTCTCTGTGTCTCTGTGGTGAGGTCATGTCTCTCGCCCGAGCTCCAGATGATGTCAGAGCTGCAGAAACTCTGGGCGAGGCTCAGAGCTGCCAACCACAAGAAGAGGAGGAAGAAAAAAGGAGAAAGGGGAGGAGAGGTGGGAACAAAACAGCCCTAACGGAGTCAGCGTTAGGGCCAACAAATGTCTTGATGGCCCCACAATGAATTCGCAGCGTCCCCCGTTCGTGTTTCCTGCCTCCCTCCTGGTGAATAAAGGAAGAATGCCTTTATTTGTGAGCTGTGATTTTTCTGGACAGTATTGTGATCATTACAGCTGAAACAATTGGTCAATTAGTCACCACCGAGGGTGGCACAGTGGTGCAGTGGTTAGCACTGTCGCCCCGGTTCGGCGGGGGGCCTGCGTGGGTTTCCTCCGGGTACTCCGCCTTCCTCCCACAGTCCAGAGACATGCAGGTTAACAGGGGGTGAGACCGTGGGCGTAAATGGTTGTTTATCTCTACGTGTCAGTCCTGTGGTGGACCGGTGACCCGTACAGGGTGTACCTCGCCTCTCGTCCAATGTCAGCTGGCATTGGCTCCAGCCCCCACCCGAGCCTCACAGGAGAAGCGTTACGGCTAATGGACAGGTGGATGGACGGTCAGTCAATTGCCAGAAAAACTCATCTGCGACTATTTTGATAATGACTTAATCATTTACGTATTTTTTCGGCCAAAACACAAAATATTCTTCGTTTTTATACCATCATAAACTTGATAAACGTGGCTTTTGGACTGTTGGTCGACAAAACAAGCACTTGGATACTCACGGCTACGTTCGGCACTGGGAAAATTTTTTCACATTTATAGTCTAATCAATTAACTGAGAAAATAATCTGCAGATTAAGGATAATGAAAATCCTCCATGGAGATCTGCAGGTGATAAAAGCTTGAACCCTATAATGATGTGCTTTAAACTTTAACTGTGTGATCCCAGCTACATGTTACTATCCACCTGCCGTCAGTAGCTCACACAACTACTGACCTGACCAGTTGGTAACTGCCTGTCTGGTAATTAACTTACTCTGAGACAGAGTCGTGTTTCTTCGTTACATAAACAGTACAGACATCCGAAGCCAAGAACGTTGCCAGCCAACAGCTGAGAGTTTTACTCTGTCACTGAATTAATGCTCATTAGCTCCAGTGGTGCTGGTGACAGATTTCTTTAGTCCCGCTCCCACATCACACCACAGCTCTCCTACTTTCTCCTCTCGACCCCCTCATTTCCTCCCAGCTGGGTGGAGTCGGGATGGGGGGGTGTCAGGGGGATTTCTGCAGGAAATGATCTCAGAGCTTCTGTCAGCTGCACAGGAAGTGTCTGTCCTCTAACCCCCCCCCCAATTTCAGTTTTCCTGCAGGAAGCTCCCGGAGAAAACTGTCAGCGCCCCAACTTCCTTCCTCTCTCTTATTACACTGAAACTGTAATAAGAGAGAGTGACAGTTACAGTTACTGACTGTAACCCAGGAGGGAACCGTCTGTGGATGAACGGAGGAGACGACTGGCACCAGAACATTAAAAGAGTAAATCCCGGTCCTCCTCCAGACCACGTTCTGTTCCTCAGTGTATTTCCCTTCTGTCAACGGCCTTTGCGAAATTCTAAAATAACTTCCTGAGGTTTTCTGTTCATTTTCTGGACAGGACAGCAGTGTTTGAAGAACTCTTTACCTTAACAAATATCCAATCAGGATCCGCTCATTCCTGTTCAGGGTCAGGGAGGACTGGAGCCCATCGCTGGCTCGACACATGAGGCGCAGTGTGAAAATAAACAGCCATCCTACAAAGCCGCCACCACAGATGCTGCGAACCACATTACCACGCAAACAATGACAGCATCCATTTTCTAACTTGGTGCCGTCATTCTCACACTTTCTGTCGCGCTTAGATTGGAGAGCAGAGTTACATGAATCCGGGAGCTTCTCATCCATTCTTCCCTACCACCAGACTGGAGCTAGAGCTGCAACTAACTATTATTTTCATTACCGATTAAAGCTGCCCCGTGGAGATTTCATGTAAACAAATAAAAGTTCAGTGTGCTGTGTGTGTCACCGAGCTCAAACAAATGTGTTGAATACATTTCCTTCCTCATAAAACATTTATAAAGCCAATTTTTGGAGTTTGAATTCTGCACTGTTTACATCCACGTTGACCAACTTGCAGTCGTCTTCTCCTCTGCCTTTGGGAAAACCTTTAATCTCCAGATTATTTTCTCAGTTCATTGTTTTGTCCATAAAATGTCAGAAATTAGTGAAAAATGTTGCCGTGATGGAAAACGGAGAACAACTGATAAACCGAGACATTAGATAAACTGACACCGGAGAGCGGATGATGATGGTTTTGTTTGAAAAATGAATAAACGATGAATCAATTATCCAAAAAAATCTCTGCAGATTAGTTTTCGATTGATTGCTTGTTTCAGCTCTGACACCATCACACCTTCAGCCTCCCGTCAGCGCTGGATGTCACTGGACGTGTGTTGTGGCGGTTAGTGCAGTTAGCTCTAACGTCGAATCTGGGTGAGGTTTGTTAGAAACAGGCTAGGGAATTCTGCCTCAGCCTGAAGAGGCAGAGGTAACTCCAGCGGCACCTGTAGTAAAAGACACAAGCGTTTCAGGAGCACAGATGACCCTGTTGAAGGCCACGAGTCGGAACGTGTCGGTCTGACAATGAAGCTGTTCCTTTACAGGAAGCGCTGCTGGAGTTTCTTCCTCATTCAGTTGAAGGCTGGCTGCTACTCAGGGCAGCGCTATTACTCTGCTATTACACATGGCAGCTCTTTCCATGAAAAACAAGGGACTTTCTTCTCACAATGTTGCACTTTTGCATTAACCTTTTAAAATACATCATCCCTTTGTCCTTGGTATTCCTACTTCAGGTGTGTTTGGGTCTGTTCCGGACTCAAAGTGTTGAGTCCACACTTAGGGTCCTGCTACAGGCCCTAGATTCCCTTTTTATGCCAAAAGAAATAGGCGAGGCAAAAAAACAGAGACTTCCACCATGTTTGTGCCTCTGTAACTTTGGTTCGGTTTCTCTTCTACTCAGTCTGACTTTTGGTTGTAAAATGTGCAGTTTCCTTATGACGGTGGTCAAAACGGCTGGAGAGCAGTAACCTTCTTAGACAAAACTGGTGGTGTCTGCTAACAGGTTAAATGTGAAAGCTGGGTATTGTAGCATAGACTGGGTGAAAGGATCCACTAAAGCGCTAACATACAGACTAGGGCCTGGTCTGCTATGGCACCATTTGATTTTTTTTTGATGAATAAGATTACTGCACTTTTTTTTTTTTGGAAGGAAATCAGAACTAAACTTCTCAGTTATTAGTGTTTAATGTTGTGTAAACTTTCTAATATTGTCTAACACACGAACTCAGTTCATCAGCTGAGTTTGAACTGTGGAGGGAAACATGAGAAGAACAAACTGTGCAGGAAAAACAGAACCTGCTCAGTTATAACAATTATTTTGTTCGCAAGCTACGACTCCCAGGAGGCTTTGAGGCGTGCAGACCGTTGGCGGTCAACATGTCCAAAATACTCCCATCAGGTAACCATAGTAACAGGTGGGGGACTTCTGCTTTTATTTTCTCAATTTAGGAAATTAAGGGTGTGTGTGTGTGTGTGTGTGTGTGTGTGTGTGTGTGTGTGTGTGTGTGTGTGTGTGTGTGTGTGTGTGTCTGTGTGTGTGTGTCCCACCCATCCCAAACATCCAGTTTCTGCTGATGGAAACCAGATTGAGATCACCCTGCACACAGGAACAGTACAACAACAGATATACACCAGTGCTAAACCAGTAAAGAACTAGTGAAACACCAGTAATCAACCAGTTACACATTAGTACTAAACCAGTTATTGACCAGTCAAGCACTAGGGAAACATCAGTAAAACACCAGTAACAAGGAAGTTAAATACCTGTACTACACCAGTAACACATCACAATGAACAAGTATGAACCTTGTCAAATCTAGTCCCCGGTCCCCAGTCCAGCAAAAGCCAGTACAGCCAAGAAATAAACCAGTATAACAACAGTAATAAACCATTAAAACCAGTCAGAACCAGTACAAGTGTTTTTATATCTCTGACCTGTAAAGCTTCAGCGAGACTCCGTCTCTGTCCGTCCACCAGGATGAAGGGACGGGTCTTTTCCAGCAGGGGGTGTCCGTCCACACCTGAGGACACAGACGACGCTCAGTTGCTGGTTCGTACTGGGTGAACTGGAAACACAGGGTCCTAGAGCTGGGCTAACATGTTGGCTGACGTCAGCTTATTGCAGATCTCTCAGTATCAGTATCAGCGTTTATGTCTGTGGATCTGTATCGGCTGATTTTTACACCGTCTAATGTCCAGCAAGGTAAAAGAACCCAAATTCATCATATTCATGATTATTTATCCGTCCAGTAGCTGCCCCGCTTATCCTGTGAGGGTCACGGGGGGCTGGAGCCAATCCCAGCTGACGACCGCCCCACCCCATATGTATACACACACAAACAATTTATATTGTTAGAGAACTAGAGCCAAATAATAAAATGATCTCACAAGAAAAGGATTTCCACGATAACGATGGTAAGCTGACGAGTAACTTTCGATAAAGGTCTCTGTTCTGCATTTGGGTCAACAGTCCAGGGGTTGGGCCGAAGCAAGGAGAAAACACGCACGCTGTTGGAAACGTAAGGATGAGCGACTGTGAGGAGTCAGACGTCCACACAAGACGAGAGACTGTGGTGAAGACACACAACAGTGGGGATTTGACAGCGGTTCAGATTTCTAAAGCTGGATCAACGGCAGAGCGATACCCGATTAATACTCAAGGGACCTGTGCCGACGAAGACGGACACAGTCTCTGGGCTGTGAGCTTATTAACCAAATATCTTAGTATTAAGGGTGAAGGCCTCCAGCGTCACTGTGACGCTTTGTGGTGTCACTGTGGAATCAACCAGCACAGACCGTGCAGGTTTGAGAACTATTTGTGTCCAGTACATGTCCTACGTCCTTTGGCCTGGGCAAGATCGTTTGTCCTCTGAGGACACAGACGCTGTACCAGAGAGACAGAGTCAGCGTGGACTGAACAGATGGACGGCTCACTGCGGTTTCATTTACGCAGAGTAGGTGGGCTGAGCGTTCCTGCTCTTTTACAGCAGCAGTTAAATCAAATTAAAGTTGGACGGGCAGATAATTCACGCGGCGGCTCTGCGGAAGCAGCCGCAAGCAGGGAGAGGACGATCAACGAGCAGGTTCTGGTCTTTGGTCGACGTCGCGCGCTGTTCGCCGAGTTCCACCATCACCACGTCATCCGGTGGTCTGGAAGCATCTAGAAAATAAAGGTACGGTACAGCGGGACAGGACGGCCTGTTTCCATTCAGGGCACCTGGTTTAGTTTAGTCTGACAGGGAGGCCAACGTCAGATTAGACTGAGATCTACACCCCAGACATGCCGGGCCCTCGAGCAGAAGGAGGTCAAAGGTCACACACACACACGCACTATTTTCTCGAGTATTCGATTAATCGTGTGGTCTCTAAACGCCCGATTTGACGTCATCAAATTGTCCGTTTTGCTCACCCTACAGGATCCAGAGATTAAACTTCCCCTCACCAACGTGATGAAAGCAGCAAATCCCCACGAAGGACCGGCTGGAGCTAGCGGCTGTTTGACGATTAATCAATTATCAAAATAACTGCCGGTGATTTGGTTTCGATGGATGAGACGTCTATGTTTTAATGTAAAATCTTAATCTGAAAGGTTATCAGCATCTACAGCTGTCAGATAAGAGCAGGGCAGCATAAAGTACAGTATTTCCCTCTGACGTGTGTTGGAGCAGAAGTAGGAAGTAGCAGAAAATACAAATACTCGAGTAAAGTACAAGTCCTTTGTCATTGTACTTAAGAGCTTGAGTAAACGTAGTTAAGTTACTTTCCCACAGTGCAGTGGGTAACTGTTACCTGTTCCGGTCAGGTCGTCGGTACCGTCAGCCTGAGTCTCCGGAGGAAGAACCCCTTCGTCCTGCGGTGCGTTCAGGGACCTGCAGACCGTGAACGCAGCACGGCCGCCGAGCAGCAGCAGCAGCAGCAGCGACGTTGCGGCGGCTCCGCTCATCCTCTCTGCGTCACCGGCGACCGGCAACAGGTTGCTGATGTGTGTGTGTGTGTGTGTGTGTGTGTGTGTGTGTGTGTGTGTGTGTGTGTGAGGCAACCCCGTCCCGCTCCCGTTACCTCACTGTGTCAGAGCAAAGCGGGAGGCTCCACCGAAACTCCATGGTGCTCCGTTCCCCGGTAACATCCACTGATGAGAGCGCGTCAGGGCGGCTGCTGTACGGGAGGGCAGGCGGGGAAATGAGCATTAATTCGGGGTTAATGTAGCGGGAAGACCACCCGGTCCTCCGGTCCGTTATCTGCGCAGCTCTGGCGAAAACAGTTTCTGTGGCCAGAAACTGCCCTTATCCCCGGACGGACTCGGTCGGTTTCTGGCGGCTGTGTTCGCTCGGAGACCGGACAGGTGGGGCTGTGCGTCCCGAGAGGCCTGAAAACGGCTGATTACCGGAGCGTACCGGGCCACCCGTGTTTATACCGGGAGCTAACGGAGACGTCATCCAGCTAGGTGAAGCCAACCGGAGCTCGCGAGGGGCAGGCCGGAAGTTCCGCGAGGCCGCCTTCAAAATAAAAGCCAACGCACAAGCGTCACTGTGAGCCACATATTACATTAACCTCAGGTCTGTATTTCCCGTATTTACTTTAGAAAAACTGATGAATGGAGGCGAATTTATCATTTCATCATTATTTTTCAAGACCACCTCGTACAGTCATCTCAAATTTTTAACCTGTTTAATTTCCAGCATCATCAAAAATTCAAAGAACCTTCCGATAAAACTACCTTCATTTCCAAGTCATTTTCCCTTCGTTTAAGAAGCTCAGTGTCTTTTTAAGGTGAAGCAAAAATGACTGAACCAAATTAATTTGGGGTTTTTTTTGTACATTCCAGGGTAATTATTAACCACATGTAAACTCCAGGCGAGCCTTGAGTCCCGGTCGAAGCCATGAGGTGAGAAAGTAAACTTCAGAATTAAAATATGAATAAATGTAATGGGTCTGTACACAGTTCTAGTCAAGTCAAAGCTGTACAGCGTAACATCTGCCCTCAGGGCCTCACAATAATAACCCATTGGTAACCATGTACAGACCTGCACAAAGTCAGCAGGAAGCCCTAATCAGTAGGTCCTCCATGAGTAAATCCATTAAAACACACGATACTGGCTTTTCAATCAACACATTTCATTCAGTGGTAAAGACATATAGGGGAGAACATCGGGTTTTCATTTGTAGTGTGTTTGACTAATCGTACACTCGGTGGTGGAATGTAGCTGAGTAAATTTACTCAAGTACTGTACAGTTCTGAGTTACTTGTACTTCAGTATTTGCATTGGCTGCTACTTTATAATTCTGCTCCACCACATTTCAGAAGGAGATTTGTACTTTTTACTGCACCACCTTTATTTAGGAGCCTTAGTTACTAGTTACCTTTAAGGTGAAGACTTTCCATGTAAAATATATAACAATCTTAAAATCATACGATGGATTGTTGTACATTCAACTATCCAACAGCATATTAAGTAGTTAAATTCTGCTCAACGACAATAGTCAACTAATGTACCTATGATAAATAGATTACCGGTCCAAAGTTTTAGGACGCCTCCCTTTTTCCAACTCTTACTTGAATTGACATAATCCTAACGTCCTGGGTCATCATCTTGCAGTAGGACGAAGCCCCGACCATCCAGTCTGTCTTCCTCTGTCGCTTGTCCGATTCTCTCCATTCAGCAACGTCCATTCTTGCTTCCTGCAGCACAGTGTTGACCTGACGGTGAATCAGAGGGTGTAGCAACACGCTTTGCTCCAACACTGAGGGGTCGTAAGGCATCGACTAAAGTTGTGTTGCTTTTTTTTACTTAAATAAAAGATGTCACTTCCCCTTCCACTGCTGGGCTCACTGTGATACTGACCACACCATTTGCCACTGATGTAAATGACTGCACCGTACAGTTTATTCAAACAGGAGACAAGTGTTTCAGTTTCCTCTCCAGTTGTGTGAAAGCTGCAGCACTTCGCTTTGCTTGTGTTTTCACTGCAGTAGAATCAGGATTGTATTTTCAAGTCTACACTATGTGCTGCACTCTGCGGTCAGTGAGCAGGACGTATGTGGCTCATAAAATGGGCTTTATTTTGAAAAGAAAATGGATGCAGTGTTTACACACCTCAGAGGCTTGACACAGGTATTTGAGTTGGTGAGGCTCTCTCTCTCTCTCTCTCTCTCTCTCTGGCAGCCACACACACACACACACACACACACACACAGAACCAGGGTATTTCCTCAGTACATTTAACCCCTTCGTGTCTGCACTGATCACAGTCCAGCAGGTTTCTGTGATGAGCTGAGACTGAGCCTCTTCTCACACGTTTTTCATTACACACACAGTTGTCGGTTTATGAGGAACACCAGCTACATCTAAGTCACTCTGATCCAGCAGTCCTGTAATAAATCCTCCATCATGGAGGTTCTGATCTTCAGTTTGTGTTGACTCACCTGTGTCATCATTCTGGAGGCTGCAGTTTGTGCTGCTGTTGAACTGTGTTGCATTAAAGAGCAGGTGTACTATCATTGTGTCTACTCCCATTTATATCAACGATTGTAGGCTAAATAAGAGAACCACCTGTCTGTATAATGGAACACAGTTCAACAGCAGTTGATCAGAATAAAACCGTGACGCCACCAAAGCTTTATCATCAGTATCATGTGTCTGTACTGAAGTTTTCATTTTTCCAGTGACACGTAAAAAGAGCAGGGACGTGTCGTCTCGGGAAACCTAGAGCATTTCTTCAGAATCGTGTGCAGGAGGATTCTGGAGACTCCTCCAGAACAGCTGAGCTGTTGTTTTCTAGGAGTAGAAACGAATTTCCCAGGTTTGAAATCTGCTTTTAAAACCGGGAAAGAAAGTCCACCGTGCCCGGATCCACATGCAGGCTGACAGCTGAATATTTACGGGGTTCAGGAGGATTACAGAAACTGTTCAGAGGCCCTGATGAAGTGATGAGCTCACTGTGAGAAGTGCCGATCTAAACCGATCCAGCATCAGCTGCTGATTGAGGATGAGATTAAAACCGTGAATGAAGCCATCGCTGCACGTGCTGCTGCAGAGGATCAGCTGTTACGTAACTCCTCTGTACATACCTAATCTGATCATGTGATCTCGCGCACACACACACGCGTGTGCGTACGTGTTCTTGTACCGCGGTGAGGACTTTAGCCTGAATGCACACTTACCTGTGGGGACTCATGTCGCCACTGATGTCCCCACAGGTAGGGGCTGGTGTTTGAGGGTTCAGATCTGGTTTTAGGGCTGAGGTTAGAATCAGGTTTAGGTTAGGGTCAGGGTAAGGGGCCTTGTCCCCACAGGGATAGGCACACACACACACACAGATGCATGTTTGCTCACAGTCCTCATAAGGTTGTCGATTGGTTGTTTTTCCTCAGTGACTGATTGAAACCGATTTTACTGTGTGAAATGCTTCTGCTGTTGCTGCCTTCACACTAATGTAAAAGCTCAAATCACAACTTCAGCAGGCCGCAAGGCACCGTGGGTCCTGGACTCGGAGCGGCCCTCGGCCCCCGTTCTGGGCCTGAGTTTTTCTGTGAAATTATTACCTGGTGATTTTCGTCAAACCTGCTGCTGTCCCAGACCTTTTCCCGCTCTCCAAAGACTCTTCGAACCATCTGGATTATTATGTGTTTGACTCAGTTCACACAACGTGAACCAAAATTTAAAAGCTTTATCATCAGTATCATGTGTCTGTACTGAAGTTTTCATTTTTCCACTGACACGTAGAAAGAGCAGGGACGTGTCGTCTCGGGAAACCTAGAGCATTTCTTCAGAACTGTGTGCAGGAGGATTCTGGAGACACCTCCAGAACAGCTGAGCTGTTGTTCAACCTCCTTTCAGGTTTGTCAAACATCACGGGGATCGGTTGCTGGATCTCTGGTACTCCAGAAGCCCCCAGAAGCCGGGCTGTAGCTGAGACCACGTAAGTGCAAAGAGCCCAAAAGAAGTCTGACTTGAAGCCACGACCCAGACCATTAAACCAGTGCAGATTTGTTTGGTAAAGTGTAAAAATCAGGATCTAAAGACGACTCCCGCAGTTTCACAACAAAGCAGCCGCTCCACCTGTGTTTCCAGCTGATTTCCACTCATCCTGACCCCCAGAGGGAGCTGAACCGTGTGAGTCAGCCGCAGAATCTGAGATTGTTTTAGACAGAGACCAGAGAGCAAAGACCAAGATTTATCTGAACAGAACGAGATCTGAACGTCGTCTCTTCCTCTTCCTGTCCCGGTCTAACCCGGGTCGTAGTACGTCGCCTCCGAGTCTGACTCTTCCTGTCTGCGATCCTGACAAAGACGACGTCCACACCTGCTCAGAGACAGGAACACCTGCAGAGACACGGCAGCAGAGTTTCAGCGCAGAAATAAATCTTCATCTTGAACATCATCAGCCATTAAAAAAAACCCACTATTATTGCGAGTAAAAACCACATCTTGACAGGCAGGACAACGTCACACACTAAACTCTTATAAGCAGCAGTGAAAAGTAGCAGTGGCGGTAGTGGATTCCAGATGTTGTCGACCCGGAGCAAAGTTTCCTGACCCACGAGTTAGTAGGTATTATATTTACATACTTTATTAAAACTAATAACTAATGATGAATACAGAAACAAATAATAACCTAAAAACTCATCAGTCTAATCCAGGTGAGAACAAGATTAAACTGATCCTTTAATGACACCTGGGCGTTTTCCCGCTCGTCTCCATTTATGGACCCTTCCATTGTCAAGTCTCAGCCCAAGCACTGAGCGGACGCTGTGTGTCCCGTAAACATGTGTGGTAACTCACTGCTGCAGGAACGACGAGCGACTCACCGTCCCGATCCTCCGTCCACACCTGACGATGTGTTTGCTGTCCAGTGAGGAAATCCGTCTCTGGATCTGCAGGTTGTAGAGGAACAAAACTCGCTTCTTCTCGCGCTGAGAGACAGACAGAGGGACGAATATTTATTAGGATTAAATGGTTCAACCGTATGAAAGCTTTTTACTTCTCCTAAACAGAAATGGAGGCAGCGCGGACCAGTACTGGCCGATCACGTCTGCCGGAAACTCGGTTTAGTTGGAGACTGTGATACGTGTAAAAGTAAGCAGTGACCTCCTCTACCCCTATTGGGGCAGAGGAGTGACGTCAGGTGGCTGCAGCGTATGAACCAAACATGACGAAGCTGCAGACATACAGGGAAGGTGTGAATGATGTATATTTTAAATACATCATAGTAAAAAGATCAATGTTAACAAAGCTGCAGGCTTCACTCCTCTTTCACCCATCACTGCTCGCTCTCTCTCTCTCTCTCTGTGTCTGAATGTCTCTCTACCACAGTTCAGCCGGTCAGCTGTTATAATGCTCTTACATTAATCTGCTCTCAGATCAGATTTACTGCAGCTAACAGGGTTGAACTCAGCGTGTGTGTGTGTGTGTTAATGAGATTGAGAAGTTTGCTTCTTCATCAGAACAGGAGAGGAAGTGACGTCACAGCGTGGCGTATGTTCAGACCAGAACAAAGACAACTATGAGACACTCCTCGTGCTGTTACTACTGATCCTGCTGCAGCTGACGCTTGACAGCCGCTGCTCCGATGTCCCACGCTCCTGCTTCTTCCGCTGAACTCAGACCATCGTGAGTCGTGTCAGGTCTGCGGGAAGTAAACCTGTTTCGCTCTCATTCGCTTCAGTCTCCAGTTGTTAGTTTAGCAGATTTTATTCTTCTGCTCCGTCGTTTTCTTGTAAAACCCAAATGAAGTTGTTTAATTCATTCATACAACTTTCACGAAAAATTGTTTCTATTCAACAGTTTGTGTTCAGAACAACTGCCGCAACCAAAACAAAGGCAGCTGATCTCTGATTGGCTGTTGAGCCGGGTCCGCACTCTCCCCTGGACACACTGATATTTATGCGATTCAGGCACGTGACCTCAAAGTATAGTAAGGTACCGATTATCTTATCGGCAGCTTCCGAAATAAACTTTATATTTCATTCGTTCTTTCTTTCTTCCCCTTGTACCTTCTCAGTCTGTCTCCGTGGTCCACTGGAGATCAATACAGTCTTTACATTAATATCGCAAATCAATCAATCATCAATTACCTAAACAGAGTCATTACTGCTGTTTTAGCCAAACTTATGTATTTAACTTTTGCATGATGTGCTACTTTAATTTTGCTCATAATCTTTCACTTGTCATAAATGGGTTCAGTGTTTACACTGCAAAGCAAACACTCAGTGTGCATTCATGAGTGCGTACCTGTGGGTGGTAGAAGGCGGCGATGACCCGTCGGAGGCGGTTGGTGTAAACCTGAAGGCAGGTGAAGAGCGCCACCAACAGGACACAACACACACAGCTCACATACACACCTGCTGAGAGGGAGGAGGGGGGGGACGCACAACCTGCGGGGGGAGAGAGGGGGAGATGACGCTAGTGACCTGAAACTGAGGAGGGAAACTGTCGCCCTCTGCTGGATCCGTTTAAAATGAATCATCCCTTCAGTTTCCCACAGCAGGAGCGTTGTTAATGGTTTCCAGACCCAGTTTCCTATTAAATCAATACATTTGAAATAAGCATATATGTGAAAAAACTACATAAATAATGTCTAAAATAAATAAATCAACCAATGAATGGTGAAATGATGTAATAAATCATTAAAATTCAAGTCATAATTACATAATTTAATTTATCATTCTGATTTTCACACAAAGAGGGTTTTACTGGAAATTCATTTTTCTTTCATTATAGATATTTATAATCCAAAATGCCCTTTTTTCAAAGGTCTATTTTTATTTCATAATCACGCTTTTATTTCATATTGTAATTCATTCTATTGTATTTGATTTTATTGAGCAAAATATGTGGTTTCTCTGTCATGAAAAGTGTCATCATGAATAAAAAGTGGAATAAAATGAAATGAAAATAAAATAAAATAACATTTTACCTGAAATAGAATCGAAAAATGAAATAATAAATATCACAAATTGCAAGTTTTTATAATAAAATAAAAATAATCTACAATAAACTGCTATCAATATATGCAAAAGAATGGCCGAGTAAAGTTTCACAATGAGTTGGGTTTGAATAACTTATTTAATCAATGAGCTGAACTTATATAGTTTTCTTATTATATTTATTACTAATATGTATTTCATAATCTTACATTTTACGCTACAGCATAATCTCACTCCATAAAAGCAACACTGAATAAGCTTTGCTTTTCAAGTATCAGTCTGATGAAATGAATGATTCATTTTTGAATATGTTCCTCTTTTGCCTTCTGAACGTACGGTCAGGGTGAAGAAGGTGGGATTTGTATGAAGCCTGAATGTCAAAACTCAGAGCGGAAAATTTCAAAGGCAGCGCTTCTCTTTCAGTCGGTACAAGAAAGGATAATAAATGTTTGTTTTCTTCTCATTTTATTTGATTTTCTTCTCAACATGCGTTTGTACTTTGGCGGCATAAACACATCTTGTGCTGTTCTGCGTGAAAGGTGTGAAAAACCAATAAAAAGTCAATAATCTGCCACTGTCCTTATCTAAAGCATGTTTAGCAAAATAAATGTTTTATATCAAATGTTTTGGCCTAGAAATCACGTGCTGCTCCTTTAATAACTGACGTGTTTCGGGAGTCCTGTGTGACCTTTGACCTCTGACCTACCCTGGTTGTCGGTTTGGATGTGGAGGCTGGACGAGCTGTTGAAGGCTGAAATCGTCTTCCTCAGGAGGCGGGCCATCAGGGAGGCCCCGCCCACTTTGATGTCCACCTGGTGACTACCTGCAGAGAGGACTTCATTACCCACAAAGCCTCAGCGGTGATGCCAGTGATGCTCATATTGTAAATCTGAAATAGGATCTGAGGTACTCGGTCAGTGTCAAAAGTCTGTTAATACTTAGTTTCTTGAACAAATGAAAATAAAATGTTGATCTGTTCATATCAATAACAGGACGGTCGAAACAATTTGAGCCTACTGGCACAGTTTTCAACAGATGTGATAAATTTCTATGTTTCCCGAAAGAATCTGAAAACACCGAAAACTGCAGCTGTTGTTTTTATATATAATAATTCCTTTATTGTTTTTTCGTATAGTGTCACTGACTTATGATGAATTATTGAATTATTAATTCTTTTTTCTTTATAATATGTGAGCATGTTGAAATATGTAAACACGATTACATTATTATTGTTGCCCAGGAGCTGGAACCGAAAATGATCAATATAACAGTTATGCAGATGACGTTCGACTCTTTTTGCATCACAGCAGTTAATTAATTCCACAACCATTGTCACTTCTAGTGGCTCGAAAATTAACTCCTCAGCGTCAGAAATTATTCCCATTTTCAAATATGACAGTGAAAATGAAATAAATTTGGATTGTTCTCTAAATTCTATGAAATAAAAAATGCTGAATAATGTTGAAGATCCTTGTGAGTAAAATATTAATAAAATTAAATATATTTATACATTAAGTACTACTTCCTTTCTTACTCTTAATAAATATTTATTGATATTTATTAAGAGTAATAAGTATTTAATATAACTTATTTATAATCGTTTTTACTCATGTCAGTATTACTTGTGCCAATGAAATTATTATTTACATGTGACGTTTCAGTGTATTGATTTGGTGCAACACATCAAATGGAAACATTTATGTTTTATCTTGTAAATGGTCCATTACAAATACAATAAATAAATACCATTAAATTATTACCTTCATAAAATGAATAAAAATTTTTATGTCTGTTGTAAAATCTCAAATCATCATTTATTTGCTCCGTGAATACACAGGTCTATTGTATTCTAATCATGTGATTGTGGAGGTTTTAAATCTTGCTCATTTCTGCTGATATTTCCAAGCGACAATTACCACAACTTAAAAACCCTTATGCACACGGTGCCAGTTCAGATTTGGATCCATGGCTGTGTTTCCTGTATAATCTAAAACATCTGTGATATTTTGGAGTTGAGGAATTCATGAAACTGACCACGAATCCCGAGACAAGATGTGAAGACATATGCCTCATATTTACATCACGGACGCAGGGACATAGTATATTTTACATGGTGTGTGTGTGTGTGTGTGTGTGTGTGTGTATACTGGTCAGGTTGAACTGGGTGAAGGTGTGCCTGCTGACGATGTCCAGAACGTGGAACAGAGAGAAGTCGACAGTCAGCAGGACGACACACAGCAGAGAGACCGACAGCACCTGAAACACACCTGCCATCTGACAACACACACACGCACGTTTCTGTTATTAGGGAGACGCTGCATTGACTCACATGGATTCCTTATAGACTAACCCTCACCCTTAACCCCGACCCAAGTCTGAACACCTACAACTTCAAGTACTCTGCAGGAAGAAGTGAGTTTCTCTTCTTGTTGCTTCAGTCCCATGTTGTCGACGTCACCGAGCAGAGTTTGTTTCCATCTCAGTTTTTAACGCCTGGACGTACCTGCAGGAGCTACGACATCACAACTCGTTCGGAGCCAGTCGGGGTCCAGTGTGATGTGGAAGCTTGAAGCCTCCAGGCCACAAACACTGGGAACGGACTTTACAATGAAGGAGGAAACATCTGGTGTCCAGCTGTTAAACTTCAGAAATCAACAATAGCTTCGGATGTTCTGGATTATAACGTGAGGGAGAAGGAGATTAACTTTAGGGATTTTTAACAGATGTTTTTGTTCATAAAAACCATCACATTCTCAGCAGAGGATTTCTTAGTTCATATATATGTATATCTCTTAAAACATGAGGATCTTTCATGTTTCACTTTGTGGGGATTGTTTTGTGTTGCTGGGATTGTTTCCTCCTGCTACCATGACTGTCACTTATATAAAGAGGTTTATCCTCAAATTGAAATTTGACAATAAGTCAATAAGTCAAAACTATCATCTAATAAGTTTGACCTGTTGTC